>NC_022011.1:64808588-64810694 GCF_000317375.1 Microtus ochrogaster | reverse complement strand
CCTCCCTCCCTCCCTCCCTGTGTGTGTGTGTGTGTGTGTGTGTGTGTGTGTGTGTGTCTTCTGCCTCTCTCCTTCATGGAGTCAGTTAATACTGCTTCCCGAAATGTTAACTGAAAACAATATTTGGCAATACTTACAGCCACTTTCTGGTTCTTACATTCCTTCTGGACCCTCTTCTCTCATGTTCCTTGAGACCTGAGGGTATTTATAGAGATGGCCCATTTGGGGAACAGCACCCAACAGTGACTTATTCTCAGCATTTGCAGCAGTTATGAGTTTCTACATTAACATAAATGCATAAAGATACTTCCCTGGCCAAGGTGAAGAACAGCATTCATCTGTGGGTACAAATATGAAGATTAGGAGATGGATTGACAACACATCCAGTCATTAAAACAGTAACAGTCTGCTTCCCTCTAGGGCCTATGACTTCCTTAGGCACAGGCTTTTGGCCAGGTTTATAGTACCAGACATGAATCTATCCTGTGAAGACAGTCTCAAGTTCAAGCAGGAGGTGGTTAGTCCATAACTCTCCACTACCGCACCAGCAGGCATGTCTTGCCTGGTAGATCATATTGCAGCATCCTGAGTATAGTGCTGAGTAGTGCTATTGGTGACTCTTCTCCCTCAGCGACCATAAAAGCCAGCCAGGAGGGAGGAACTTGCAACTCAGTTCCCGCTTGGTTTCTCTGTCTTTCACAGCTGAAGCGTGTTGTATCTCCTACAGTAGGGCCTTACTGTCTAGTCTTAGTGGGCAACTAAGAGCAATGACAATAGTTGGGACATATTTCTTTCCAATTATAATTATAAAGTGGGCAGTTTTCATTTGTAAGCTTAACTTAAACCTCATCACAAAGTTCTTTGTTTTTTTGGATACAGTTCTGTCAAATAATTAAATATATAAGTGATTTCTCAGTGTCACTCACTCAGTGAATAGCCCCAATCTGGGGAGTGTCAGCGCCCTTCACAATAACCCTGCAAGGTAGAAACTACACGGCAGTCTCCCAGTCTCCTTCTTGAGAAGGTACAGGTCACATGGTGTAGGAGAATGGTTTTCTTTCTTTTTTGAAAGCCTTGTGATTGGCCAGTATGCGGCAGAGCTAAGGTGCTCCAAGGCATTTTGCATTACTGGCTGCGAAAGTCTTACAGAAAGGAATGGGACGGTCTGGGTTGCATTTTGTGAAAATAATACAATTCTTATGTGAAAATAATACAATTCCGGGTCATGTGGATGTTTGGTATAGTCTTTATTGTATTAAAGTAAAACATCATGTCTTCTGGCATGTGTTCAGGCATGGCGGATTAATCTCTGACTTTGTGCTTTGCAGAACTGGGTGAATGGAGTCTATGTCTCTGTGCTGGTTCACCACATTTGCTGAGAGTTACGGTTTTATAGGACTTTTGGGATGTACAGATTCCACTTTATCTCTAGCTTTATAAATCATTTATCTAATCTATTTTTTTAAAGTAAAACAAAGCAGTAGTCAAAACATGAAGTTCATCGAGACTGATATACCAACAAAATGGAATTATTGAATATAATCTTCCCTCTTAAACGTTTCCCTCACTCTGTTTATAAAAGAAAATATGACAGGCATCTCAATAATAATCCCTAACATTTTGGCCAATGATCTCTGTTGATCTCTGTTTCATTTCAAGATCATTAGAACTGGCCCACTATCAAACACGTATTTCTAGGTTGGAAAAGTGATATTACTTGTTGTTTGGCTATTTATTGATGACTAAACTCAGGATCAGAAGATTTTGTGAGCTCGCACTTAGTTCATGAAGGTTCTACAGGACTTAGCTGCAGGCCAGGCTAAAAGTTGGTTTATTAAGTAATCATGCAGACAAGTAGAGAGGATTATACCCGTCTTTTCCAAGAGCAGGAGGCTTTGAAGAAATTCAACATGTTAAATTGCATTGCTAAAGATGCAGCCAAACAGCTGCCCTCTTTTCATTAAGACAGAGACTGTTGTCTGCCCTGTCATCTCAATTCCATCTTGGGAAGTCCTGATTTCACATTAGTTGACACTGAAAGAGTTTCCAAAATCCACTGTGATGGGGAGAGAGAGAGACAGAGAGAGAGAGAGAGAGAGAGAGAGA
>NC_022011.1:64798764-64808483 GCF_000317375.1 Microtus ochrogaster | reverse complement strand
GGGAGAGGGAGAGGGAGAGGGAGAGGGAGCAGGTACAGGCAATCCATTATGCTGTTATATGACTTCCTCTCATCTTTGGAGACAACGAGAGCTTAAGATGAAGCCTGATCGACTCTGCTCACTTGCCTCTTTTGTGGTTTGGTAGTGCTTCTAATAAGGTGAGTATTTCTGAGACCAAGGCACTGATCTTATTTGGAAGGAGGACCTGGTTGTAAGGATTGCACTAATCCAAGGACTGATGTTTTTCTATGGAGATTTGATAGACACTGAGGTGAAGGCCATGTGGAGAAAGAGGTAGCCAGCATGACGATGCATTTATAAGCCAAGGAATCCCCAGGATTGCTGACAGCCACTAGAAACAGGAACAGAAGTGTAGATTGGACTTCCCTTCAGTTTCTCCAAAGACCCAAAGTTGAATTCAGCATCTTGATTCCAGGCTTTTGCCCTTTAGAACCAGAGCTGAGAAAATAAATGTCTGTTGTTACAAACCAACAAGTGTGCAGTAACTTATCTGAGCAGCCGTAGGAGAGAAGTAAGGCCAGTGGTGACACTCTCTATTCTTAGTTGAATGTCCTGGGTTAGAGACACTCATATAGGAGGGCCACCATGGACAAGTGAGGTCATCACCCAAACATATCTTTGCCCCATACACTTCCCACATTTCCCGTGTAAGAAATGGGACATTAGGGGGTGACTTCTTCTTAAAGAGATATTGAGAGAACTGCCTTTTGGAAAAGGAGGTCAAATATGTATTTAATGATGTTTCCTAACCCCTCCCTCCATCCCTCTGTTCGTCCGTTCATCCATCTGTCTTCCTGACTGAACTACATAATTTCAGCAATGCTTTGCTATTGGCTATGGACACTCTCCATGGTGCAGATAAGAAAGCATACAGTGTTCATAAAACTGACAGTCCTTTTGTGTGTCATTTCTTGGGTACAAAGTTTGTGTAGACCACAAAGTCCCTGGTGCTATAAAGGGATAGAAGTGAATCTAGGTCTGCTTTGACTGTCCCTGAGAGTGTCCTATGATGTGACTTTGTCATTTAGGCTGTGGCAAAAAAAAAAAAAAAAAAGCCTAAAGTGACTAAGAAAAGGTAAGTGTGTATGCTGGAGTGACCAGCCGGGGAATAAAACCAGAAAATAAAAAAAAAATAAAACCCAAAGCACTCAGACTAGTGCGCTTGAATGTGAAATGGCAAAATTCATAGAAGCATCAGGGACCTCTGATGACAGCTTAAGGATCCAGGTGAAGGGCAGCAGATCACAGGGTAGGCAGACCTTGAGTGTCAGGGTGGGGGACTTCAGCCTCTGCACAGCCTGCAGGCATAAGCGACCACCACATGAGGTACAGCCATTTTTAAAAAGTTCAGAAATGTGTCATGGTCTGAATTGCTCCAATTCCATCAGCATCAAGCAACAGTTCCTGTTGCTGGAGGTTGGGGCAATACTGGGTTTGTGTAGACTTCTCAAGGACTTCATTTTGATCAGTGAAATGCTATAGCTGTTTCCACTATATTTCCAGTGTTACTAATTAAATTATTTTTCCTCCTCAATATAATAAGTATGCTTTCTTATTCTTTGAGTTACTGCTTTTTAATTTATGTACTCTTTATATATGCTGGATGTTATTTTTAAATTGTGTGGATTATAAATATGTTGGCCCAGTCTGTCATTTAGTCTTTTAACTGCGTGGTGCATCCTCATATAAAAAGGTCTTCTTCTTAACATAGTGAATCTAAATGTTATCAGAATTTCGTGTATCATTTGCACTTGGCGGGGCTTTATTTAAGAATTCTTTCTCTATCTCAACATGTAGTCCACGTTCCTCCAAAGTATGTAGCTTTGCTTTGCACATTAGATTAAGCCTGCAATGCCTAAAGGGGTAGCAAACATGAAGTCAAATAGGTCTATATGTCTCATCTCTCCATTAGTTCACCATACCTTTGCCATGTAAGAAGCCCAAACCTCCACCCACCATTCTTCTACCCAAGTCACATTAGACTTTTCTCACTCTGGCTAACATTAGGTGTTTCTTCTCTTACACTAAGTACCTATTACTGGAGCAGTATGGACTGTCACCAGTTTTACTGTGATGATCTTGAACCTGTCAATCTCGCCAAACTCTTTCTTACTGACTGTGTCAGAGGCTCAAATGCAGCTCTCAGCTTTGTCACTGACCCTTGGGAAAGTTGTGAGCGTCACTAAACTTCAGTGCTGTCTTTCGAAGTAACCCATTGCATCCAATTCAAAAGAGAGCTGTGCCAGCCCAGTAAAGAGAAGGAACACAGCCCCCTGGAAGTCAGAAACATACCGTCACCACTGCAGCCACCAAATTCTAGGTCTTTCGGAAAAATTCACTTTCTGAAAATTGTCAACAATTGGTAAATACTTCATGAAAGCTAATGAAATTAAAACTTAAAGCTGCACTCTGAAGACCCCACGTGCCACCCTATGCCCCAGCTTAGCTGGAGTTTTTGTTTTCTTTTTTTTTTTCATTTGTCTTCTCTTTTGAATGAGCATTTACTACTCCTTTTATTAATGGAATCCAACACGTTAGGGGAGGGAAGAGTATTCCGGAGAAGATGATGGCTTAGACGCCTAGAATTATCTTCTGGCTTCAGGTAGGATAGGTATGCTTTGTCTGATTCATTATAGATATTAAAGATGTCAAGGAAAAAAATGGCCATGACAATTATGTGACTTTCAAGTATTTTCCAAAGGAGCCCTATCTGTCATCGGTTCTGAAAGCTGACCAAATGCTCTTGATGACAGACAGACAGCTGGTTCTCATTCATATTAAGTTCCTTCCAAGCAAAAGGAATGCTAAGGCAATCTGGGCTCCTATTATGTTGATTCCAATGTAATTACATTTGTTATTTCCAGGCGATGCGGTAAATCAAGCTGTGGCAAGGAGGAGGATATTCCACAGAAGTAATTTCAGAGAACATGAAATGGGATCACGTGGTGTGCTGAACTCTCCTCTGCTCTGAGACAAGTGATGTCCGGTCTAGGCGTGGGGAGGATACAGACTGGGAAGCAAATGGATTTATCTTCAAAGATAAGAAAAGTACTTTTTTTTTTTTTTAGATGTAGATGCAGAACGTATAAGAAACAAAGAAAGGCAATGAGCTAAGGCATTTTGGGATCAAAGGCAAGGACAAATGGCCTTGGTGCAAGAGGCTTGTTTCCCTCTGTTCTCAACCCCGAAGCTGCCGAGCCAGCTGCTCCGCAGCAGCGTACCCTTCCTCTGAGCACACCTGCTGTCCCATAACCTTGCTCTGCGGAGGGATGGGCTGTCCATTAATTAATGTCTAGAGCCAGGGGTTGCTGACCCTTCTGATTTCATTACAGTCAGAAACTCCCTGGCGCTTTATCTTCTCATTCATAGTAAGGCCAAGTGCTTTTAGAGCCCTTTCATAAGCCGATCGCCTAAGGGGCCAAAATCAGAAAGGAATCTAATAAAGATGCTAAATGATCATTCCGTAGTCTAAAAGTCTCAGTTGAAAATAGGCATAATTCTTCTTTCTGCCTGTGATATGATCCTCTGTTAATACCGGGAATAAAGTGTTATCCCTATGCAAGAGAAAAGCACCCAGGAATTTAACCTTAAAGGGCATGGTGACCTTAACACAGATTTAAATGTTGGGAGTCGGACTCTAAAATCTTTCCTGGAGACAGCAGGGATGCAGCTGTTCCGTTGCTCTATACATGTTAAAGAATTGGGGAGTGAAAAACCTGGAATGATTTAAGGCACAGATGTGCCTGGAGGCCCTGGGAAAAGATGGCCTCTGCAAGGCCTTCGCTGCAGCCTGCGTAAGGTTTCTTGAGAGCACGCAAAATGAACCCACGTGTAGAGCAGTCAGAAGCAGCGCTGCTCCGGAAAGGAGAAGGGGCCTTGGTGATGGTTACCATGAAGCAAGCCAATCCAACCTGAAGATTTCACTTTCAGACTCTTCAGAGAAACCAGGTCCTGAGAGCTCCTTGCAAGATCATGGCTCCACATACCTCATCATGGCCCCGTTGTTTAGCGTGGTGCCGCAAGGTTTCGTTCAGGAATCTTGAAATCACAAAACAGAGGGAGAAGGAAAAAAGAGGAAAATGACTGCCGAAAAAATAGCTTTTCTTAGAATCCCCCATTTTCCCACCTCACTCTGCTGTTCTCTGGTAAAACTTTTCGTTTGGAAGGATTCCATGTGCAGATGTAAAGCTAAGAAAAAGTAACCAATGAACCAAATTCCGCTTCTTAAAGAGGAGACAAGACTGCTTTTTTGTTTTGGTTTGGTTTGGTTTGGTTCCTTCCCAGATAGATTTACTTCGTCTGCATATGCCGCTTCAAAACTGGCTCAGAGAAGTGTAGAGAGATGATGCAAGGTTAAGAGCGAGCCAGGTTTGACTTCCAGAACACACGTGGTGGTTCTCAATTTCCAGCAACTCCAGTTCCAGGGAATCCATTGCCCTCTTCTGATCCCCCAGGGCACCACATACGATGCACAGACTTACATACAGGCATACGATACACACACACACACACACACACACACACACACACACACACACACTAAAGGTAAATAAATAGAAATTAAAAGCCTGGACTAGAGACTCCTCCCTACAAAGGGATGTGGGCCTTGGCATCTTCATTTTAGAGAAGAGCTGAAATTCTGGAACATTTACAGAATAAAATTACTTAAAATAGAGCATACATGGAGAGAATATGAACATATATGTGTAGTCAATGCAACACATGCATTTCCTTGGTGCAGCCCCAAATATGGAAGCATGGAATGCAGCAGGAGAAAAGCAAATCTGGGGAGTCCTCGTCTCCAGCATGAGATGCCTAGGGGTAACCAGTTACCCCACTTCCTAGTTTACTATTTCTTTCCTCTTCTTTATATGCAGTTGTTCCAAACCTCCCATTCAACACTGGGGTGGCAGCATTCTGTGTGGTAGGACACAGGGTGCCAGCCCTGCCGACAGCTGATCCACTGGGCTCCTTTCCAAGAACTGCCTCCAGGCAGCAGGCTTGGCTGGCAGCCTTTCAGATCGTACAGGTGACTTTCCCATTCACCATTTGTGTGACCTTGAACACCCTCTTGTCTTCGTTTCTCTGATTGGCTTATGACAAAGATGTGACACGTGCTATTTTATTAAGTAGTTGATGACCAGTTTGTTGTAGGGGGCACTGGAGCGCCATTGTCCTGTTTAACAGTTCTCTGTTTTCACTAGAAAACTGGAAGGTAGATGTGTGTGTGTGTGTGTGTGTGTGTGTGTGTGTGTGTGTGTGTTGGCAAGAAGATAGTGTATCAACCAACAAACAGCTTTTGTTGTGCCAGCCTGGAGATTTTGAACTTTTAAATTCATAACAAGAAATAGTGGTTGTTTATACACATGTCAGTTTAGACAGCTCACAAAATGGTCAAAATGTGTTCTTCACCTCAGGAGGACACTGCCCTTCTTCAGGTACATGGTTCAGGGAGAAGAGCATCTTAGATTTTAGCTCTACATCCTCCCTCAGTGGTGTGACACTTTGAAAGACATGAATTGATTCATTATATAATGACCAACATTTATGTCATCTAGTAAGGGAAGGTGTCACCTTCCAATGAGTTAGAGATATAGTTTGATTAGGACCAGTGCAGTTCCATGTTTTCCAAGTGAGAGAACCCTGAGGGGCACACAGCAATACCCTATAAGGACATAAAAGAATCAAAAATATGCAAAATTTTAACTTGTTAACCTCGAAAATAAAAGATACTAATGTTTTGGTATTTTTTAAATGTGTTTAATGTGCTAAAACACACACAGCATAGCATCCTAACCATTCTGAGACATAAAGCTCCGACACTAAATGCGTTCACAGTGTGACAGGTCCAGATTAGCTTTCCATTTCCAGAGCTTTGCATCGCCCTGAATAGAAATTCTGTACCCCTCTTTCTCCGTTCGCCCAGCTGTGGTGGTGTCTACGGAGATGTCTACCTTGGCAAATGTGCCTATTCTAGAAATCCCATGTCAGGAAATCCTGCAATATCCATCCTTTCGTGCCAAGTTTATTTCACCTAACATAATGTTTTCTGGGCTTATCCAGGTTGCATTGTGCATCAGAATTTGCTTTCCACCGTAGGTTGATAGAATAGGCCATTATAAGCACAAACCACATTCATTTATCCGTCTTACTGTTGGTGGGCCTTCTGGCAGTTTCTATCTTTTGTCCATTGTAAACAATTCTATTGTGGACACCGGTGTTGAAGCATCTGCTTGAATCTCTGCTTTCAAGTTCTTTGGATCGATACCTAGAATTGAATTTGCTGGATCAATGATATGATTATCTCTTTTTAGAGCCATTAAACAGGCCCTACCGCAACCATACTATTTCCGGTGCCTATCGTCAATGAGTGAGTACTCCAGTTTCTCTTTATCTGCACCACATATTATTTTGTAAAATGACCAGACTAACAGAGGGGAAATTGTTTGCTGTGGTTCTGATATTCGCTTCCTGGTTATTTGCAATGTTGAGTATCCTCTCTTTACTGCTCACTTAGACATCGCCTGTGCAGAGATGGCTACTGTAGCCCTTTGTCTATTTTTGAAGTTGCATTGGTTTTTATATTCTGGATAGTGATTCTTCATCACTATATGATTTGTAAATATTTTGTTATTTTCTGTGAGGTGCTTTTTGACTCTGTTGA
This sequence comes from Microtus ochrogaster, assembly GCF_000317375.1. Lineage (NCBI taxonomy): Eukaryota > Metazoa > Chordata > Mammalia > Rodentia > Cricetidae > Microtus > Microtus ochrogaster. The sequence continues at coordinate 64,801,798 of NC_022011.1, read as the reverse complement.
TGCACTGTTTGTGAACGTATAAGACAAATTTCAGCAAATTCCATTTTATTTGCCTTTTTTCCTTTTGTTGCTGTATACTGTTTTTAGTCAATGACGTTCTGTCACTGCATGTGTGATTGTGTGTGTGTGGTAGATATATGTGTATGTGTGCACACATACCAGAGGTCAGTGTTGAACGCCTCCCTCAATTGCTGACCATCTTTTGTTTTTTGTTTTGTTTTTTGAGACCGACTATCTCTTTGAATCTGGACCTTATGTATCAGATTAGATTTGCTGATCTGCAAGACCAAAGGATCCTCCTTTTTCTGCCTCTCTGGTGTTGGAGTGCCAGAGTGTGCTGGCACACCAGATTTTATTTTTTGTTAAATTTTTAAAAACTTAACATGGATCCTGGAGATCCAAACTTGGGTCTTTGAGCTTGCATGGCAAATACTTCACCGATCGAACCCTATGTGGTTACCTCGCCCTATGTGGTAGCTTTTGTAGAAGGTATCTTGTAAGAAGTGGAAGAATTCCGTCATACATAGGGGGATGGCGCTGCTGTTTCCACACTCTATCTCTCAAGCCTGCACAGAGGGTTGATACCAGTGATTGCATGCAACAGATCCCGCTTAGGATGCTCCAGTTCTCCACGGAGAGCACTCCCATCCCTTTAAGCCGATTTTCTGATCTTATTACTTACATTTTTACCTACAGAGTGACTAAATCTTCACAGCTATCAAACAGATGACTGAGGGGATGCCTAGAAAATTCAAAGGCAAAGGGAGGCTAATAGTATTCGTTACAGTAAGTACAAGCGGCTCTGAGAGTCGGCCCTTCATCTCCCAGCTGTGACTGTCAGCTGCATCAGGGAGAGCTGACAGGGAGTCAGCAAAAATTCACCAGTGTCAATGCAACTGTTTTGAAATGTGGATTGCGCTCTGCTGCTGTGAACGCACGTCAGGCTTGAGTGCTAGGCTGCCAACAGTCAAAGCTCACGCGAAGATCCGAAAGTTGCTCATGTTGGTGACAAACATGGCATCTATAACATTTTAGGGTAGACTCGCATTATATAACACACAGATTGATATGTACAGGTTTAATACTTATGGAGGCATGTGGCTTGCAATTGTTTTTGATGGGGGTATTGTAAAAAGTTAAGCATTCTGGTTCTCTTAAAGACAAGTAAGCTTGCAGGTGTATTTGCCCTTTAGTGTTGTGAGCAGAAAGCTGGCATCCAATTACACCTTGAGATTTTCTTTCCTTTTGTAAAGATCCAGCTATGTGACTGCAGTCTGTCTGGCACAAGTTCCCCCAGAGGATCACTGCCAAGGTAGTTGAAGATGGGCACACTTGGCTTTAGTATTTGTGAGAGCGAGTGTTATCTCGTCTGTCTGTGTCCATGTGGACTCCGAGTATACAGAGTTGAGTAATCTTTGCCACAAAATAATCATAACCCTATGAGACCAATTTAATGCCAGGAAGACATCAGAGCTGAGTCGAGTGAGTGGTGAAAGCCATTCTGGGCCCAAGATATGTTCATAGAGAGAATTTCCTCAACAGCAAAACTGTAGATCATCAACCACACTGGATCTCAGCACTTTTGTGCTGTTCTGGGGCAAATCCACTATGATCCCAGCTAATGGACTTGCTGGGTCTTTTTTTACTCAGATATGACCCCATTTGTGAATAACCCTTCTGTCTGTCTCGGTGCTCGGTAGTACGTTCATGAAAGCCATGACAGAGATGAGAATATTATTTGGTGTTTTTATCCCCTTATCATTTACTTAAGCATAACAATTTTCTGCTGGACATGAATCATTTGCATCCATATTGATCTTGACTTCATAGCCATGCCTATCCCACCGCCAATCAAATATCCTTGCAGAATAATTACCTTAAGACAAGATGAGCTTTGCTGGTCACACATTTGATGGTCATAACTATGACAACGATTTGTGAGAAATGCTGAATTTGTGATGTGACTCTGATTAGAAACGAAGGCACTTCCCTGAATCTTGAAGGGCAGCAAAGCTTCAAAGCCCTATCCAGGGCTGCACATGGCACACTCACGTCGGAAGGTCAGTACAGAAGGCAGCTTTCAGTGTGTCTTTGCTTTCCCCTGCAGAACTTACGGACAGCTCTGCTGAGTCCTGCAAAGAGAAAAGATCTCAACGTACCTAACAACCCAAGTCTTAGGATAAGAGAGGACTTCATGAGATAGATACTTCTCTCTGGAGCCAGGTCTCAGGAGGTGGTTCGTCCTGAAGATGGGGTATATGTGGAGACACGGAAAGAGAGATGAAAGTGCAGCAGAGAGGAGACCAGAGAGGATGCTCATAGAAGCAATTTCTCTCTGCCTTCAGTTGTGAGGGACCGCTAACACAGAGCGGTACAAGGGCGTGGCAAGTAGATGGCACCACAGCTGTGCTGTAGAACAGACAAAGTGAGGCTAGAAGCTTGAGAAATTGCATCTACCCAACCTGGACATGTGGATGGTGAGATGCTTCTTCTATATGGACCCCGTTAATATGCCACAGTGGTAGGTCTACCTCTTCTCAGAGTGCTTCTCTGGATTGTTTTTATTTGTTTCAATTTTGGCGACCCCTGAAGATGCTTCTCCTTGGCTTCTCGTCTCTGTCAGTAGCAATCTCGCCTCTTCTCTGAAATTAAAAGTCAAAGCTTCTTTTTGGGGAGAGCGTTAACTTCTTAATATGGGTTTGTCCTCAGCAGTGTCTGGATGAGCCTGCCATTCTAGGTGACCATACCTCCTCCATAGTTTCATGCCATGGAGGATTCCTGCTTCATGAAATAGAACTGTCCCACTCTGGAGCTGCTCCCTCTGTTCAAGGAGAGGTTAGTGTCTCCTGCTGTCAGTGCATACAGCAGCTCCTCTTGCTCTCCCAAGCTTTAGCACCAAACTCCTTGGCCCTGCTGAACTTTGACATATACAGATCCTTGGGTTTTTGATCCTACTGCACGTACTGGCTTTGTGGGAGCCTAGGCAGTTTGGATGCTCACCTTACTAGACCTGGATGGAGGTGGGTGGTCCTTG
>NC_022011.1:64767403-64791556 GCF_000317375.1 Microtus ochrogaster | reverse complement strand
GGGAGGAGGCGGAAAATTTTTCAAAATAAAGTAAAATAAAATAAAATAAAATAAAACAAAAAAAACATATACAGATCTTTCATTTTTCTCACCCCATGACCCATCTTATCTATCTATCTATCTATCTATCTATCTATCTATCTATCTATCTATCTATCTATCTATCTATCATGTATACAATATTCTGTCTGTGTGTATTCCTGAAGGCCAGAAGAGGGCACCAGACCCTATTACAGATGGTTGTGAGCCACCATGTGGTTGGTGGAAATTAAACTCAGGACCTTTGGAAAAGAAGGCAATGCTTTAACCTCTGAGTCATCTCTCCAGCCCCCTATGACCCATCTTTGACTTCATCCCATTCTCCACCTGATTGTCCGGTACTCCAGCTTCACTGTTAAAGCTTCAACTTCTCTGACTCCATATTTGCATGCATGCTGCACTTTTATAACCTCCAGTTCCCAACTCTCTTGAACACTTGGGTTCCTGCCACAATAGAAACCTCTTCATTCACAGGACCAAATAAAACACAGCTCTTCTGCAACAATGTGCAGCCTTTTGCTGCACCCTTCAAGACCCCTAGCACCTCTGAGGCTTTGATGACTTGTGACATTATCCAAAGTTTTAAAAACTGTGAGGCATCTGAGGTTTGGCTTTCTACTTAGATAGGAAGAGATCTGGACAGAGTGTCACTCCTCTCTTTAAAATGCTCATATAGACAAAGTGAAGTTTCCTAATTTTTTTTTTTTTGAGTGCTGTGGAGGGCCGTGGCTGGAGAGCAACTTAATGGTATGGACACAGGCCACAAGCTTGCTCTTGTTGGGAAGGCAGAGTGCAAGCTTTTGTTTACCTGGATTAAATGCAGCTAGGAGCCAGGGAGAAAAGTTTAATAATGAACTCAGTGGGTAAAAGTCGAATGTGGGCTGTCAGTGTGATTCAGGGCCCCAGAAAGGGTTGCAAAGGAGTAGAAGTTCATGTTCTCCTGGGTTTTCCATTTACCAGGTGCTCAAGAAAAGACAAACAGAGATACTAAGACTCCTGAGAAGCACCCCTTGGTCTCTAGTCCTTAATGATGGGAAGGGGTGCTCCTGCAAGAGGGACACAGAGATCTCCTGGGACCTTCCTCTCCGATTGTTCCTACAGAAGAAGATCTTAATACGGAGGGCAAAGGGAACACGGCCAGTCTACACTGTTGCCACGGTGACAAGCTAAGTAGCTAAGGAATAGGAAGAGAAGTCCTTCTACTTTCAGGGAGGCATTTATGTCTGGCAAAGATGGATGATTTGATAGCGTGTGGACCCTGAGAAGGCTACACCACCACACAGGTTCTTAATGCTTGCCTAAACATCTCTTAGAGCACCTTTTTCTCCTACCCTCAAGGCAAAAAGTGTTGAGCAGTACAACACGGTGGAATATAGTTGAGTTTCAAGAACCTGAGGCAAACCAGCCTTGAGGCATGGTCAGCAGAAAGGAGCAAGCATATAGGAGGCCATCTGCTCTACCATCTCCCCTCTAGACCCAAAGTATAGCTGGAGGGATCCAGTCTGCCATGCCCTGGGGACAACTCCACCATCAAGAAGCCTAGAACCAAGTGCAATTCCTGAGCAGATTAATTTAGCCTCTTTCATTAGTGGCTGGCGTGACCACTGGTAGTGACAGAAACATTTACTGTAGCTGTAATAGCTTCAAAACAGGTCTCACTTTCTACTCTGCTCCAAAAATTGTGTAGAGAACAGTGATATGAAACTCATCAAAACAATCATTTACCACAACGTAGAAGGGCTTGTTAATGGTGAACAAGGTATGGGTTGGAAGAAAAAGGTAAACAAAAAGTAACATGCTGCCAAGAGATGATATAAACACCAGGACTGAACTAGAATGCGACACTGGCAGGGTAGGTCCCAGAAACAACAAGCAAAGCAACCAGGACCACGCTGTTAAAGGCTGTGCTCCAGGCTCAGCAGATGATGCTTCTAAAGAGCCCGAGAGCAAAACTGTCCATTTATCCCGGTGCTGTAGACTGAACAGAGGACCTGGGGCATTCTAGTACTCTACCACTGAGCTGTAGGCTCAGGAACAAACAGGAAATGTTTCAGGTTTTGTCATCTATGTGGGATCTTTGCTACCAATTCTTTGAATAGAGTGACCGTAAGCACTTTCTGATGTGAAAGCTAATATAAGTGCATACAAAACTAGGCAGTGGCTGGATTTCGCCCATGGGTAGTAGTTTAGTAACGTGTTTTCTAATGAAAAAGCGTGCTAGATTAGAAGGGTAGTTTTTAACAGAGAAATACAGCAACAAAAGCAAAAGTTGAGGTTATAGACATTAGGAAAAAAGATCACAGTAGTAGAGATGGGGAATGCCTTTGATTGGCTCCTGATTAGACAAAACCAAATAAGGAACTGATTTTTGTTTTTTTGAGAGAGGGTTTTTCTGCATCTTTGGAGCCTGACCTGGAACTAGCTCTTGTAGACCAGGCTGGCCTCAACCTCACAGATATCCGCCTACCTCTGTTACCCAAGTGCTGGGATTAAAGGCATGCACCACCATAGCCCTGTCTGATCATGGTTCAATAAGAATTATCATATGTAAAACATAAAGGGAAAAAGTGAAAACATTTAACAAAATGCAAACATCAGACTAAATAAAATCTCCCTATGGAGTGCAAGGCTTGGGGACTACCATCCATCCAAGATGTGTTTAATTGTAATGTGTAAAAGAGAAGGGGAAGGAGAGAGTAGGAGGGAGAAGAGGGGAGGGAGGGGGAAGAGAAGGAAGGAGGTGAGGGGAGAAGAGGAGAGATAAGAGGAGAGGAGGGGAGGGGAAACATTCAGAGAAACAGTGACTCAGAACTTCTCAAATCCCCTAATAGATGCAAAGCAGACACAAGTGACTTAATACCATATCAAGCTGAATAAATGTAACAAATTTAAAAACATGATTAAAAAGCCTTCAGAAAGTAAAATAATAAACAGAAAAAGAAACCAAACCAAACTCTGTACCTAGACTCCAAGTGCTGAAACGGGAGGCATCTTACTCAGTGCAGCCTGGTGGGAAATTCTGAGGCAAGGGTGCCACACTTACAACCACTGACTGATGGGAGAGCACGGAGGGGTTTGGGATGGCCCAACCGTGACACCCAGAAGGGCAGCTGCACATTTAAGGAAAATCAGTAGCCAGAGCATCCTGGTGCTTTCAAACTAGGTGGCGCAGGTATGTGAACAGAGAAGCCACTTTTATCTATATCTAAATCAGTGATAAAGTCCATAATTTGATGAGGTAAGCAGCTACCTGTGACCTTGGTCCACACTCTGTAGCATCCCTTCTTTGTTTATCCTAAAACAGAAAGGGAGAAGAAAGCTCAGGCAGGACCCCAGAGCTGAGAAGTAAATCTCACACAGTCATAACCAAGCCAGGTTCTGTTTCCTGTTGAGAAGCAGACCCGCTGTTAGGGTTCTGAAATCCCAACCACAGGAGCATCTCCAATGAACAGTGAGAGCATTTTTGACATAGACCAGACTCCAGCTGCAGCCTCTCTCTAGCCCCACGCAGGGCTAAGCCTGTGCTGTTCTTGATGAGAATCCCTCTCAAACGTTAGTGTTAGCCAAATCTGCTCTGTCCCCACCCGAGGGCAACAGAACACCATAGAGCAGTGCCCCCAAAGTGATGGGTGTCCCAGCTGGCCCAAACCTTCCCACTATCTGATGGCACATGACTTGTGACTTGTATTTCCTCATTTCCCTTCCCCATTCTCTGCTCAGCGAATTTAATCCATCAATATTATTCAATTTCATTACTCCACTATATCCACGTCACCCTTCACAGGTCATCAGGCTCCCTACTTCACAGAAACAGACCCTGTCTGTTCAGATATTAGGTCTTAGGTGTTGGGTTTCATACACACAGCATTGGACTTGGTTCCTTTTCCAAAGTGCTCATTAATATTCACACCGTCTCTGTGTAGCCATGTTATCCCCTTCCTTCAAGATGATGCGAGGCCGTAGACCAGGTTCAAACTTGGGTCTCAAGAGCTGTTGAGCCTTTGCTCTCTTTCTATTGCCTTATGCTTCCTCTCAAAGACAAAACTGAAAGAGAAATTACTCTGAATCAAATCTCCCTCCCAGTCTGCTCTATGCATCATTTAATAGGAAGAAAGAAACTATCTTTCAAAATCCCTTTGAATAGAAGCTGAATCCTAGAGAAAGTATCTGATGTGGACATGCTTCTGAAGACAGGCTTTAATGTGGGAGGAGACACGGGGGGGGGGCAGGCAGTAGGGGGAAAGGGGCTGGAGAGCATATGGGAAAGCCCTAACACTTGGAATGGGAAAGGAAAGAGAGAGAAACAGATGAACGTGTGGCTTCATATTTGGCTCTGGCTGTCTGTAACCGTGTGGGATCCTTAGAGTTGCGGCCGGGGAGGTGGAGAGAAAGGACCCAGGTATTTCTCTTTTAAAACACTGACAGAAAAACTGACTACTGGAAATAATTTGGAGAGGAACTCTTGACTTTTCTCCTCCTCTGCCCCCTCCATCCCTCTTTCCCTCCCTTCCTCCCTCTTTTTTTCCTTTCCCCAGGCTTCCTTTATTCCCCTCACCCCCCAAGCAAGGTCTCACCTTGTTCTCAGACTGGCCGAGAATTTGTGGCTCTCCCGCCCCTGTCTCCCAAGGGCTGAGAGGATAAGCAGGCCCTTCCACATCCTGCTCTTCTTCGCTCTACCAGTAAAGCCTGCCTTCTCCGTTGGTATCTGAGCTGAGGTCTTAAGTAAGATTTATCGTGGCAACCAAAGCAAACAGAATGTGAGCATTTGCGATTCATGGGCTTGCTTAGTGATGCCTCAGCTCCTACACGGCAGCTTGGCCACTGCAAGAGCAACTCTGCTGGATTTCCAGAAGAATAACCCTTTCCCCTTTAAATATATTAGTTAGAAAACTTATCCTCCGGGGTTTCAAGTGAGAAACATTATACTTACGTGAACATTAGGCATTTGGGTTAACAAACTAGTGAGACCTAGAGTAATTTTAAAGATTTATATTATTTATTATTTAACATATATATGTGAGTCTCTGTGTGTGTATTATGCATGTATGCTGTGAGACTGTGTGTATGTATGTATATTTGTGTATCTCTGTGTGTGTATCTGTATGTATGTGTGTGTGTGTGTGTGTGTGTGTGTCTGTGAGAGAGAGAGAGAGAGAGAGAGAGAGAGAGAGAGAGAGAGAGAGACTCTGTGTGCATGTCTAAGTGTGGATATGTGCATCTGAATGAAGGTGTCTGGGGAGGCCTGAGGTGTTGAATTCCCCCTGGACCCAGAGTCACAGGTGATTGGAGCCACCTCAGGTCAGGTCATCTGCAAGAGCAGCAAGCACTCTTAACTACTGAGCTATCTCTCCAGCACTGACCCAGCACTGACCCAAAGACATTTTTTTTCTTTTTTTGGTTTTTCGAGACAGGGTTTCTCTGTGGTTTTGGAGCCTGTCCTGGAGCTCTTGTAGACCAGACTGTCCTCTAACTCACAGAGATCCGCCTGCCTCTGCCTCCCAAGTGCTGGGATTAAAGGTGTGCACCACCACCGCCCGGCCTCAAAGACATTTTTAAATGTCTCATTTTCCCACCATAAAGAGTCACTACTTTTCTGAGGAGTAGACACCAGTCTAATTTCTCATTCAGTTCTTAACTTACGCTGCACAAGTATGTATTAAAAGTAGACCGTTTGGCTGTGTGTCCCTTGGAATTGTTCACCCTCAGGAACTCCATGTTCTCATTTAACGCCATGTGCTTCTATTTCTACAAAAGCTACTAAGAAAGCCTAGGTGGGAAGTTTTTGCTAAGTGTGAACTCACTCATAAATCAATTTCAAAGGCTGTTTATTCATTGAGCTAAGCTCTCAGCGAATGTATTGCCACAGAAGCTTTATTCCAAATGATAACTTATGGCTGTGGTATTTCTTTCATGTTTGATTTTATATAAACCAACTATTTTCAAGTTTACATGGTGTGTGTTTATTGCACTATTTATAGCCCTGAGTAGCAAACACATTAAGTCAGCTTCCTATGAATCATGGGTTAATGATATTGTTCTTTGCAAAAGAATGTGCAACTAGGAGATTTTATGGCGAGGCCACTCCCACCGTGTTTGCATAAGCATCTCTCTAGGTTGTCTCGAGTAATTGTTTCACCTGTTTCTTCTGCAGTTGGTTAGGATGGTTCCTTAGGAAAGAAGAAACAAAGAGAAAGAGACAATGGCCTGGAGTTAAAGAACTTATTAAAGGTGCCAAGTGAGAGGAACATGAAGGATGGGTGCTGGCTGAGGCTCAAGGTCACTCATGTCTAGGGAACAAATTGGTAATGGTTCTACCAGGGGTTTGAACTTATGACCTAGGTAGGTATCATTATATTAGACCTAATCAGCTGAGATCTCTAAAGGACTCTGTGTGTGAAATCTTATGTCAAATCTGAAGCAATACATGCTACATCATCCTGGCACCACCACTTCTATTGTTACCATAGCTGAGATTTCTGGAAATGGGCTTTTTATGAGAAACTGATAATATATCCCACGAGGCAAAATAATTCTTCAAGATTCAACAGCACAGATTTGTTTGTGCCCATGTCATAGGGAACAGCAATGCTCTATATATTTAATGAGGTAGCTACTGGTATCTTCAAAACAAAGGGAAATTTTATGGTGTCACAAAGAATCCCCTCCCCTACAAGACATTAGAACCATTACCATCCTTCACTTCAGAAGGAAAGTGAGCGTTGATTTGCCTAAGTGTGTGAGCCACTCTACCTAACATGATTAGCTTGCAGGGGAATGGTCCACTGCCTGCTTCACAGATTCTGCCCAGTCCATGGTCAACATTCATGTTGCTTTGGGTTTGTGGTGAGGGAACGTATGATGATGGCAGCATATGGCATTGTAAAACCATCACTACATAGTCAGGAACAGAAAAAGACAGGACCAGCTCAGGAGCCTCCCATAAAACACCATCACCTCCCAGGAACATCACCCAGAAGACAAAGCCTTTACACCATGGGCTTGTTGGAGGCTGCCTTCTAAATTATAACACCTGCAGGTATGCGATGGATTTGTTCAACCAGAAATGTTGCAGAGCCTTCCTCAAATGCAGGGATTGTTGCGAACAGTAAGGACACAGAGATGACAAAGATGTACTACGTGTGATTTCTATGGAGCCTATTCTATAATAAGAAGACATAGTAAATAACAATGTTGGCTAAGATTCCAGACCAAACAGAACTGATGAATGGAAGAACTCACAGAGGCGGTGGCAGCACATGCAGGGCCTGCGCGGATCTAAGCCGGGTGGGATTCTAGGGTTGAGAGGGGAAGAAGCCTCAGTCCCCCACCCCTAACCCAGAAGCTATCCCCAGTTGCCAAAGGAAAATACGTTTCTCCATCAGAGCCTCAGTGGGTATACAAACCATCCCAAAGGGCAGTCCCCGTGCCCAATAGGAGTTGGCCTACACGAAACAAACTCTAGTAATTTTATCTTACAATGCTTTGGGTATCTTTTTAACCTTATAAATCTTTTGCTTACTTATTATGATTTCCACCTTTGTTTTTATGATTTTTATGTGCGTGTGTGTGTTTGAATGTATATGTCTCAGTCTCTGTAAATGTTGCTTGTACTTTTTCTTTGATTCTTTTCCCCATGTTTGTTTGCTTTGTCCTATTCATTCTGCTTGTTTTCTATCTTATCTTGTTACGGTTATTGCTGGAGGCCTTTTGCATTCTAGTGTGTGTGAGAGAGAAATACAGGGTATGGATCTGGGCACATGAGGAAGTGGGGAAGATCTTAGAGGAGTTGGGGAAAGGAAAACCATTATCAGAATATATTGTGTGAAAAAAATTATTTTCAAGGTTTTAAAAACTGTTAGCTAAGAAATCGGAAAGAATTGACCATTAAGAGCTGATACAAAGCCATTAGAGAGAAAGCTCAGCAGTTAGGAGCCCTTGTTTCTCTTTTAGAGGACCTGGGCTTGATTCTCAGCACCACTGTGGTTCACTGCTATCCATAATGCCAATTCTGGGGAGTCTGGGAACTTCTCTTTGGCACCAGACACACATACAGTATGCATACATACATGCAGGCAAGAATCCACATATGTGTAGACAAATCTTTTTTTAAAAAGGCTTATACTACCTAATTTCTCAAACCTGGAAACATTCTATTGTGAACCAGTGTCATGACTCAATGGATTCAAGTGCCAGTCATGGAACCCGAGTTTGATCCCCAGAACCCATCGCGGAAGGAAAGAACCAGCTCCTGAAAGTTGTACTCCTGCCTCCGTGTACATGTGTTATTTGTGTTCCTGTACACACACACACACACACACACACACACACACACACACACACCGCATGCACACACACACACACCACGCAGACACACACTGCACACATATACACATTGAGCACACACACAGTGTGTGCGCACACACACAGGCACATGTAAACACACATACATTCCTGCACACACACACACACACACACACACACACGTGTGTACATGTGCACTGAACCAAATTAAATTCTCTTGAAATCACAGTGTTGCAGCGTGAGCAAATGTGGTCTGTTTAGTAGAGTCTGAAGAAGGTGTAGTATTCTGCAATTGATATATTGACATATTCTCAGCATTTTTGTAGTTTCTATTAAGGAGTTTGCCTTTGCAATCACACAGGCTTTCCTTTGCCCCCCCCCGACCATCTGTTTGTCAGCACTGTGAACTCAGGCAAGGTTTTAGATGCTTTGACTCTTAGCTTCCTGGGGTGGAAAACGATTTGCTACATTCTAAGTGAGACTCATAGTGTCTGGCAGATTTAATATTCAAGAAACACCGCCTCTTCCTTCTGATGGGAGGAAAGGAAAGAGAGACTACATTGGATTAAACTAGCCTTTCCCTTGCGGTGTCTGCAAACCATATCAGGTGTGGCTCATTTTAACGATGGCTATAAAGTTTAGAAATACATTGAAGAATCTGAGCTATGTTGCTCTGCACAATGATTTTTATTAAAATACATGTAACTCCTTCAAGATACCGCTAGTTTTAGAAAGAAAGGCAGTTTCACCAGCCCAGTTTTACAGAGTGAAAGAGCAATTGCAGAGTCCTATTTAGCCATTTGCAGGCTCTGCCCATAGGTATCCCCCTCCCCAAGCTGGAGAACAGAGGTCACATTAGGTCACATTAGGTGCACTGTGAGTTTAACTCAGAACTCTTCATCTCTAGCGTCTGACCTAAGCATTCCTCCTTCAGGTAGAGGTTTGGTGTTTGAAAAGCAAAGGAATCAAGTTTCCCAGCACTCTGGCTCAGAGCATTTATCAAAAAAACCTGCTAGGGCTGGGGGCTTTCCCAGGTAGAAGAATAATGCTGGGCACGTGGTGGGTGAGGGAATGGGCACTGAGTCCGCTGTGGGGAGCAGGCTTTCTGGAAGTTTCTATTTTCCCATCCCGCCTGTCTCTCTATTAGTAACAGAAGCCTTGCCTTTCTCAGCCTTAGGCATCTGGTTCCATCCCAGATGCTCTAAAGCCCAAGTAGAAAACAAAGACACTATCTGGGGGTTTCAGATTCAATAAAGCTTGTAAAAGGTCAGTGTTAAAAAAATTAGCTATAATTATGGGCACATTTTGTTTGCAGAAGTTATCAATGTCGATAACATAAATTACTGTATTAAGCACAGTGATTTTTATAGCAATAAAGGTTCCGTCATCATTCTCTGTACATACCAGGGACTTTCTGAACATCACGTCTGTGAAACCTGGAAGCATTTTGATGCTTTTTGCTGTTGTTGTTGTTATCTTCTCATTTCATGGAAGAGGAGACTCAACTCAGCAAAGCAAGGTAATTTCTTTAAGTTACCCGACCTGGATGATAATAGTACTGGGACTATAAACCTCCCACTGCTAAGCTATTTGTCATGCACATAGAAATTCATTTTCACCTGCATTTCCTAGTGTCGATCCAATAGCTCTAATGATTAATATTGTTATCAATTATAAGCAATAATGCCTTTCTCAGAAGAATACAAAAATTGGAAGTTGGTCCCCACAAAGCTCATATATTAAAGCTTTAGTTCTTGGGGTGATGCTGCTGGGAGGTGATGGAGTTTTATGGGAGGTGTGTAGGCTAGTCTCCTTTCTTTTTCTGGTCCTTGCCATGAACTGAATGGCATTGCTATACCATGTGCTGGCATCATATAGGCTGCTGGCCACAAGCCCAGTGCATCAAGGCCACTGATCATGGACTGGGATGAAGTTATCTCGGCCTTGGCTTTGTCTTTCTAAGTGTCTTAGTTAGGGTTTCTATTGCTGTGAGGAAGTACCATGACAACGTTTATAAAGGAAAGACATTTCAAAGGGGGCGGCTTATCGTTTCAGAGGTTTAGTTCATTATCATCGTGGTGGGAAGCATGGCGCTGGGCAGACAGACAAGGCACTGGAGAAGGGGCTGAGAGTTCTACATCTGGATCCGCAGGCAGTAGGAAGTGAGGTGCCACACTGGATGTGGCCTGAGCATGTGAGAGCTCAAAGCCTGCTCCCTAGTGACACACTTCCTCCAACAAAGCCAAGCCTACTCCAACAAAGCCACACCTCCTTTAAATGTCATTCCCTGTGGATCTAGGGGCCATTTTTATGTAAACCACTACATTAGGCAAACAACCCCATGAGGGTTTGCTTTTATGCTTGTGAACCCCAAACCCAGACCCAGTCTTCCTAGTCTTAGGGTATTTCCTGCTGAGCTGCTGAGGTGAGCTCTGAAAGCTTCCTTTAGCCTCTGTTGCTGCCAGACTGAGTTGCAAGCTGGGTCTTCTGATGTTTATTTATAGATGTCACTTCCACCCAAAATAAAAGGGATGATAAGAGAGGCCAGTATTTGCCTCCAACAACTCACACACCCTAGGAATTTGCTTTCAAAGTCACTGGAGTTGATGATGATGATGATGATGATGATGATGATGATGATGATGATAATGTCAGAAGCTAATGTTGCTGGTTACCGACTTACCAGTCACATTCAAAGTTGTCACGGGAAGCAAAAAAGGCCGAGTTCTATTCTTGCAAATGTAGTGTACACTTCCTTTGACCACGAGGATAAACATCCCCCACTTATCCATTTTCTTTCAACATTATCTCGGGTTTGTAGTGCATTCCATATTCTGTATAACTCAGGAACTCAGGAATTCAAAGCCCAAACCTCCTTATTGGCTAAATATTCTGGAGCACCTGAGCAAGCCCAGAACATTCCAGACACAATGCATCTGCATATTTTTCTTCAAGTGTTATCCTAAAACAAGACTGATAAAAGATGAGATGAGTGTGGACGTAGAAAGAGAGTGACTCTTGCTTCAATTACATGAATGAAATCAATTTATTTAACTAGATCATGGGCACTGTGCCTGGAGACCCTTCCTCATATGGCACTGGACACCAGAATTGGCAGCCAGCAGAGGAGTGACCCCAACAATGTTATAAAGTGCAACACAAGTCACAAAAGGCTTTCTTTTAAAATTAAAAAACAAAAGCAAAGGGCTGGAGAGATGGCTCAGTGGTTAAGAGCACTGCCTGCTCTTTCAAAGGTCCTGAGTTCAATTCCCAGCAACCACATGGTGGCTCACAACCATCTGTAATGAGGTCTGGTGTCCTCTTCTGGCCTGCAGACATACACACAGACAGAATATTGTATACATAATAAATAAATAAATAAATATTTAAAAAAAAAACAAAAGCAAAGCAATTTGATCTGAGGATCCAATTTATTATGAATGTTTTAAAGAAAAAGGTTATTTATTTCCCTTACGGAAATAAATGTTTCCTTCTTTCCTATGTTGAGGAACCCCACAAAAGACAGATGGAGATAAAGACATCTACATTTGCAGGATAGGAGCTTCCCAGGACCTGGGTGCCTTAGAAATAACCAAAGAATGGGTAAAGCTGAGGGTGTTTTTAGTTCGATGGTGTGGGCGGTCATGGAGAATATGACCGGAGGGTGTACAGGAGGATGCAACGGTAAGAGGAGCTGGATGAGGACTTTGCTGTGCTGTGTGGAACTCTGCCGTGGAGAACTTGAGCCTGCACAAGCTCTCTGTTTCAGCCCCGGCCCTGAAGAAAACAAAACAGAAGGGTAAGATCCTTCCCGCTGCCTCTGTGCTGTTAAGGCAAGGGCATTTCTCTTCTTCAGGTAGCTGGCAAAGTTTTATAACCTGCTTCAGAGGAAGTTTGAGAACATTTTTAGGGCCTGAGTCAGGGAGAAAAAAAGGTAGGGGCAAAGTAAAGACCTTGTTTGTATTATTTCCTTAAGGATAAGGTGACATGCTTTGGGGCAGGGTTCATGTCACCCCGAGACAACCAAATATTAAAAATATGAGCTGGGTGTGGTACCACATTGCTAAGATTCCTGGCTCTCATGAGGGTGAGGCAGGAGGATTGTCTCAGACTCAAGGCCAGCCTGGGCTACATAATGAGTACCCAGTCAGTAAGCTCATCTTAGAAAAGAAAAGAAAATAAGAATAAAATTCGACTTCAGCTAGTGATTTAAGCAAAACAGCAGGCTTCTCGTCATTTGTAGAAATCAAACAAAAGCCCGTCACCCCACAGGTTTCTATTCGAGTAAGCCACCAGTGTCGATGCTTCTTGAACATCCCACCTGGAAATGCAGCAGGGTCCTGGTGTCTGTGGGAAGACCAGAACCAGAAACCTGGATATCTTTACTGACAGGCCTTGAGCAAAAATGAAGGGCGTCAGAGCAGCGTAAAGACCCCAGATTCTGAAACCCAGCATGCCATTTGTGTCATTAGCCCTGAACTCTAGTGTGGCTCCAGGGATAAAGTCCCAGGTGCATGAACGTTGTACCCTTGGCTTACTAATATTTGCATGTGGAGACTCTGTGTTTGTAACTCAAAAGGTCTATGTGTCACTGTAAGCAATGGCCACAGATTCTTGCTGTTAAACCCCCTTTCCTTACTGATATGCTGTCTAGTCTTTTCTTCTTGTGCACCCCTTTTTCTTTTAACCAATTTCAGTCCCTCTCATGTTCTGGGAGCAGGGTGGTTCACACCTTTAACCCAGAGCTAAGGATGTAGAAGCAAGTGGATCTCTGTGAGTTCTAGGCTAGCCTCATCTTAACCACTGAACCATCTCTCTAGGTACTTTTGGGGTTCTTTAAAAGAATACTTGGTCCTAACCCGGCTGTTACATCAGTCCACAGATAAGCGATATAATAGCTTTCTTACCTGAAGTTATTGTAAGTTTAATAATTCAGTGTTTTCAAAATGAAAACGATCTTTATCCTAAAGCAGAAATGTGACCCTCTAAAGTTGGGTGATGTTTGGATCATGTCTTTGGTAAATGGATGGAGATGAGGTGGTCCCACATTTTGTTGTGACAAGGAAAAAAGGAATATCTGCTGTCAGAATCTATGTTGTCGCATCTCTATGACAAAAGACAGGGAAGCAAGAGTGAAGCATAACAAAGTAATTTAGTCAAGTGTATATGAGCAGGGAGCCTCCATAAATGAAGTCACAGTGGGACAATGCCGTGATGAGGAATCGGGACAGTGTGTCCATGGACGACTGCGTAAGGGGGCCGGGAACTCATGGTAAGAAACTTTTTTTTTTTATTGGAAGAAAAAAAAAAAAAGAAATTCCCGCCTCCTCCCAGCCTCCCATTTTCTTCTCCCTCCTCCCACTCTTCTCCTCCTCCCCCCACTCCTCTCCCCCTCCCTCTCCAGTCCAAAGAGCAGTCAGGGTTCCCTGCTCTGTGGAAAGTCCAAGGTCCTCCCCCATCCATCCAGGTCTAGGAAGGTGAACATCCATACTGGCTAGGCTCCCACAAAGCCAGAACATGAAGTAGGATCAAAACCCAGTGCCATTGTCTTTGGCTTCTCATCAGCCCTCATTGTCCACCATGTTCAAGGAGCTAACTGGGGACATCGCCCTGGGGTAAGAAACTTTTAGAGCATGGCCAGGACCACTGCTGCAGATTCTTGTGGCCTGGCTTTGTGTTCATTGCTTCCTCCTCCTGCCACTTGAAGGTCAGAGATGCTCTTTGCCTCTGCAGTTTTCATGAAACCAAAGTGTCAGATTTTGAGTAGTGCAACCTGAACCCCAACAAAGACAAGAGATTTTCCTTGGAAGGTTTAAGCACAGATAACCTGACTGTTTAAAATGATCAGCTTGAGTGAACTGCCCCAACGAAGTGGCTCAGATCAGTAAGAATCAGCAGGCCAGCACACCACCAAGGAGTCCCACAGCATGTGGAAGATCACAGAAAGCAACGGGGCTCCAGAGACCGACTTCCAGGGACTCCTAACACCAGTGACCAAGTATCTTCTTAAAGGATAATCATGTTTCCTCCAAGACAGCTTTCCTCTCCTTCATATCTTTGCATGGCTACTCGGAAATTAATGCCCCTGAGCTTTTCGATGTCATTATCAACATATTAATGCTTTTCTGTCACAGGATTTAGCAGATTAGAAGCTCTGAGTAAATGATTAAATTTAAGAGTATTGTTATATAACATGCTCATCTTCAACATATCTAGATTTTAAAATATAAAAAAATTCTTTACACCATGAATAGAAATCTCTAAATAGCTAATCACATGAGGAAAAATATAGCAAACTCCTTTTCTTCCAAAGTCACAAGTAAGAAAAAGTTGCTTGAGACTATTTCTCTTGAATAGCATATTATGCAGGGTTTAGCCAGAATATTAGATCAAGAAATAAAAGGAGAGAGTAATAAAAAAATAGAAAGTTTAAAAAATGTTAGTAGTTGAAGTTAATATGATAATGCACACAGGAAATAAAAAATAATATAATAATATTATATTTATTATATATAAATATAAATACATATAGATAAAACCAGATTAATAGATGAGCTAACAAAGCCACTGAATAGAAGGTGAATATAAAAAACCACTACAATGGAAAACTACAACTGAGCAAAATAATGAATAAAGAAACAACTTTACATACATCCAGTCTTGACTTTATTGCAAAGAGAAATTTTTAATGGATCTGTGGAAATACTTTTTAAACTGCTGGATTAGGTCAATATTATATAGAAGAGCATGGACTTTGATCCTTATCTTGTACGTGCACAAGAATTAATTCTAGATGGATTAAAACTGTTTAATTAGCTGCAGAATGGCTAATGTAACATGCTTAGTTACGTGAAACTATATCAGCCCTTTAAAAGTTGATGTAGGGCACCATATACATGATTTGGGGATTAGCAAAGATATATTAAAAGATGTAAAAGCCTGAACTGTAAAGGAAAAGATTGACAAATTTAATCTTATGAAAAACTGACAACTTTTGCCAACAATATATACAATGAAGAGAGTTAAAACTCAAGCCAGAGAGAGGTGAAGACATTGAAATACATAGAAGTAGTTAGCAAAGGACTTGGTTAGCGTTAAGAAATATTCATGAATTAAAGTAAAAAAAAATTACAATTAAAATGAAGATGAGCTGACCAGGTAGTCAGAGCATTCATGATATAGAAACTTCCATATCAGATAAGTTTGAAACAGAAATGTAGTTATTCGCCAAAAATGTCTTAAAGATCAGAACTATGTTTAAGAGGTTCAAGTTGGAGCTCATCTCAAGACCCCCTAGGAAAAGGCAAATAAGTTAAAAAAAAAAAGAGAGAGAAATTAGAAAAGATATATCACAATAAATTGTATAATGTTATAAAACAGTGAAAAATCAAATTATGGCTATATGTGAATAAGTCTCACAGATAAAATTATCAGCACTGCCAATCAGTAGGAAGTAGCCTAGAAAACCACATCCACATTCCCGAAAAATGGATTATGGGTGTTTGTCTTTGTTTAGTGTGTTGGTTACAAGTTATTATGGATAGTGGTCAGGAAAAAGCTAAACAAAGGAAATTAGAATCAAGGTTCTTGTTTTGAAAAGAAAAAAGGGGATATAGATATTCTAGGATAAAAGGGTAGATTATTGAATCTACTCTGAAAAGAAAAAAAGCAAAGATACATATATATATATATATATATATGATAAGATAAAAGGTAGATTATTGAATCTACTTTTAAAAAGCAGCAAGTAGTTTTAAATGTTTTACATTCGAATGGACTTTTGTATATTGTATACAAATTTTGTATATTGATATAAATTTTGTATATTGATACAAATTTGAGATTATTTTTATTAAAATATACTGTGCACACATTTCTAATCTTGTTCAAGTTGTACCTATACAGCTCATTTAACAATGCAATGCAAATTTCTAAGACTTAATTATTACCAACTGTTTAGAATAATAAGGAAATATAGGCTAGTAGTTAATCACCTAGTATAATCGAACTTATAGTTACATTAGATATGTTTTTAAGATCAAACAAAGATATATTTTATATAGATAGGTCACCTTCAAATACTTCAGAGATCTACAAAATGTGGCATTTAAAATGTTTTAAAAAACCTAGGTTCTTCTTTCTTTGTTATGACAATGAGACATAGGTCTGTTACTGGCAGCACCAATCTACTTCAGAGAAGATAATGGACATCAAAGAAACTCCACATGGAGTTAACTTACTTTGTGGCAAGAGTAAGCCACTGGGCAAGAAAATGTCCCTGCCTCGACTGCTGACATATGCTGTCCTAATTAGAGAATCAGGACACAAAATATCCTGCTTCACAGAAAAGTCTGTTGGATATGTTAGGCCTGTGGGCCAAAGATGGATATCTCAACATTGCAGAGGAACTTTGGATGACAGCCCAGGCAGCCAGCTGTTTCTGTCATTACTCACATTTTTTGGAAGTGTCTTTCTTATCCTTCCTGCTTACTCAGTTAATATTATTTCCTTCTTGGGTCTCTGAGGGAGTTGAAGACTGGATAGTTATGATAGAAAGCATATTAGGTACAAGACTTTGGACTCACCAAGAGAGGATAGTTATGGAATATTTTTTCTGGATTTGTCAAATCAAATGTACTAGACATTGTTGATTTATTTATTGCCTGTATATATTGTATATAGTTATTGTAGTTATTGCATATAGCTTTTCTTATATTAGTTGTAGCCCTTTTTATTTTAGACAAAAAGGAGAAATATAGTGGCATTTCATTGTATTTTAATAAATAAAGCTTGCCTGAAGATCAGAGAGTAAAACAGCCCCGACTGGTCAGCTTTGCAGACCAGGCAGTGGTAACATACACCTTTAATCCCAGTAGCCACATTAGTTGCCATAGAAACCGGGTGGTGCATGCCTTTAATCACAGTGGTGCATGCCTTTAATCCCAGAAATAGAGAGGATTATAAAATGGGAGGGAACAACTCTCAGTCACAGTCTCATTCTGGGATACCTGGAGGCAGGATCACTATTTTGGACAGAGGTAGTGGTAAGAGCCAGTGGCTGGCTGTTTTGCTTTTCTGACCTTCAGGTTGAGTCCCAATGCCTTTCTCTGAAGTTTTATTAACTGTGCTTCTGCTGGTAATTATACTTTCTATTTCCTCTTTATTCATATTCCTACAAAAATAAGAGTATATGGATAAACATGATGAAACCATAATGTCTTCAGGAAGATATATCAAAACATACTTGGAAGAATGATAGTTTATAGCTAATCAGAGGCAGGTGATTTAGAAATGCCTTGGTGTGTTGGGGGTTAGGATGGGAGCCGACAATAAAAGCTCTACCTAAGTACCCAGGAAACTTATACATCAAGTTTGAAAGGAAAGTAAAATATATTGAAAAAATATATATAATTTCTCAAAAAAACCAATAAAACATACTCTCAAACACCATTTTAAAAGAGTAGATGGGAGCCGGTTAGATAGGCACCTGCCACCAAGCCTGATGATTTGGAAGTGAAAGACTGGGTTTTACCACAACAAAAAATTAAGGAAAGAAAAACCAACAAAATTGTCAAATAATGAGGCCCAGGGAACATGAGACTCAGCATAAAAGAGAGGTGATAATCCCAGGGTTACTGCTGAGGCGAGTTTCCAGAACCACAGCCCTGCAAAGGCCCCACATTGCTGTCAGTCCTGATTTGAATGGAGGGCTACAGTCTGCAGAAACCAGCTTGAAGGGAACCTGAGGCAGTACTGCCAATGTGTCTCCTTCAGTGTTCAACTTACTTGTGTGAAGTTGTCCAAATAGCCCCTTGTTTTCTTTTTACTATTTCTGAAATGAAGAGATATTACCTCTCCCATGCTTGCAGTGGACAGTTTGCCCCCAACCACCCGTCGATGCATCTAAAGAATAATCAATCTTACCAATTTTGGTTCATTTATCTTGTCTGCTGTTTTTCAGCACTCTGCTTCATTAGTTTCACTTTGGCTTTTGTTAGTTGCATTGTTTTCCTGATGTTTCTGCCTTTCTACTGCTCCCCTATTGCTACTTTGCTGAGGTGAATCTGATTCGAGCCCTTTCTTTGAACACGCAAACTTAGTATTGGTTAATTCCGGTACCATCTCACGGTCGTAGCATCCCACACACTTGAAAATGCTTCCTTTTCGTTTTCATTCAACCTACATTTTCTAGATTCTGTTTTGACTCTCCTGATCATGTTACCTAAAATCTAAGCGTCCAATCATTTTCTCGATATTTTTCTGTTTTAGATCCCTACTTTCATCCGATTGTGACTAGAAAACAGACTCTTAGTCTTATTGAGACTTATTCTGAAGCCAGAAGAGGATCCATTTTGAAAAGTATTTCACATATACAGAGCAAATGGATGCATTCTGAGGTTGGAAGAGCTTTTTCCATAGGTGTGAGTTAAATCTGGCTGGCCGACTGAAGTATTCCACCCTTCTGTTTCATTACGGATTCTGGCTTACTTGTAAAACCAGTTCTCGAGGAAAGAGTGTTAATGGCTGACCGTAATTTCACCTTTCCCCCCTCTATTAGTCTATCCACTCTGTGATGTTTTGAAACTGTTATTGAGTACATACATCTAAGATCCCATTCTTTGACATATTGGTCCCTTATGATATTGTGACAGGAAACTGACTTCCTTTGGTCATGTTCCTTGTTTTGAAAAATAGGTTAATAAGAGCATGATAATTCTAATGTTCTTCTTTCTTTTATAGCAGCCTGGATGTCCAAGACATTATCATGTTCATATTTATTATTAATTATACACATATCTCACTTTGATATATTATATAAACTACAAATACACAGAAAACTGGAAATTTATAGGAGAAGATAAAATCATATAGGAATAGAGACTCCTACATATATATATTTTCTTCTTCCAGTGGACCACCGGGCACAAATTCCAGTCTGGCGACGACAAGCCTAGGCAACAGCATGTAGGTGCCTCTTCCAGGGTGGACAGATAAGAAGAGCAGGGTTATTAAAGTGAAGAATTGTTGAGGATTTCCTTTGCTTTCATCTGTCTTCTGCTGGACCAAATTTGACATTCGCATATCATACAACCCCGTTTAATTCAACTTAAGCACAACACACAAAGCCATTGATAGGATCCATAATGGGGCAAAACTGACACGTGTTCGCAGCTTTGTATAATTCCTTGATGGAATTTAGTCCTAAGTGATGCATAACAAAAAAGAAACGGCATTGACTGACAGGAAAAGCAAAGTAGGGAGTAACAAGGATGAAGGAGCTGGGAAATGCCTGTTCTCTGGTGGCAAAAGAACATGGGGTAGAAGGCAAGGTCTCATGGGACAGTGGCTAGAAGCTGTACCATAGAGACTGATCTGAAACCAAAAGCAGGAGTGTCCCAGAACAACAGCGTTGAGGAATCTATTACCAGACTTTAGTTTGCTCAGAGAGTCAACTGACATTGGCCACAGTTATTCATAAATAAGGGTAGACCAATACTTTAAATTCTCAGAGAATATTGTTTAGAGACCGTGAGAGAGAGACCCATAAGCAATGAGGATGTCAGGTGAGGCCAATGTGACCCATACCAGAGAACGAATAGGAGCAGCAAGAGAAACAGAGAAATATGGGAAAAGAAATAGCAAAGCATGGAAGAGGTGGGGTTGAATAAGCAGGTAGAGCATTGAGGCCCTGTGAATTCCTGCTGTGAAAGGCGCTATTCACTAGAGAACAGTTTGTTGATACTGATAACTGGAGAGAGGAGCCACTCTTTGTCCAGGGCCCTTCGTGTCTTACGAGCCAGCAACACAGAGGCTGGAGAACTTCATCTTGAGGGCCCTTCTCATCTTGGGGCTGCTGAGCATCAGAATGGTGGAATGCAGGGAGATGCCTATGTAGGTGATCACTTCCCAGGCCCAGCGCCAGGAACTGTAGATAGTTATGACATGGGCGGTAGAAATTGACAGGAACAGGACATAGGACGTATAGAAGATGAGGAAGAAGGCAAGGGACTTGAGAGCCGTGGTGTGAGCCTGCGTGTTGTGATCATGAGGTCTGGATCTGTGGTGCCTCATCTGTTGCAGATGCCAGTAGAGTGAGAACATGAGTAAGATGATGGACAGCAGAAACAGGAAGAACGGAGTGCCGCTCATCAGTATTGCATGACAGCGATGATAATACTGAAAGAACTTCTTTACTCTATAATTGAATGTGCAGTTTTCACAGGTCATCATCTGAAAGGTAATTGTATTTCCAGTGGCTGTGGAGATGGCTGACAGGCCCCCAAGGATCAAGGATCCCAGCAGCAGCCTGGGCACTGACCGAGAAATTCTCCATTTCATCCAGAAGAAGACGGGGTGGGAAAAGGAAGAGATCTTCACACAGTAGAAGACGGCAAGCCAGGCGGTAAGCCAGCAAGTGACGGTGTTGGTGAAATCCCAAAGGGTCCCAAAATAGTAATTTTTGCTCCCGAACATGAAGTTCAGGAAGTTGTTTAGGATCGCAAGTCCATGCAGACAGACCCTGGAGGCAGCTAGCCAGGCCACAATCATGTCACCTGCAGGGAGTGCCTGGCTCCGTACCCACTCCCTGCCCAGCACAGCGACCATGAAGCCATTTTGCAGCATGGCAGCTAGAGACTGCACACAGAAGATGACCACGAAGATGACTGTTGGTGAGAAAGTCATCCTCTCTGGGGAGGATTCGCTTAGACTGGCTCTCACGGTCAAGCCCAGGGACGCAGCCACAGAGAAAGCAGCATCTTCAGCCAAATGACTTGCCCGAAACCTCTTCCTGGATTCATGCAAAAGCCCAGCCACCCGCGAGGCCGTGTTTACCGGGAGTGGGAATGAGGACAATTGCTAACCCCACTGGCTGGGAAATCACTCCCAGGTCGTGGACACCTGTGTCTATTTCCAGACGCTGCATTTGCCTGCTCTTCATCAGAGTCAGGTGCAGGGAAATGTGAGCAGGATCCAAGGATGACTCAGCACACCAACACATTGCACATGGCTACTGCTTTTCATTTTTTAGTGTTATAACGAACAGTGTATATTTATCATGCATGTTAGTGGGTTTCACTGTGACATGTAGATGCATATGCATATATATTGCTTTGACTACATCAATCCTCCTAACTCCCGGTCGCTTTACCTTTCTCTAGTAACTCATCTACCGCTTCCAACTCAGGCTGTTTTTCACTTTTATTTTAGCTGACCTGTGCAGTGGAATTTCAATGGTATTTTAATAAATAATGACTGCCTGCTGAAGAGCTGAGACCAAGACAGTCCCACTGGTTAGCCTTACAGACCAGATTATGGTAACACACACCTTTAATCCCAGTAGCCATAATGACACACACCTTTAATTCTGTAGCTATACTAGTTGCCATAGAAACTGGGCGGTGCGTGCTTTTAATGACGGGGGTGCACGCCTTTAATCTAAGCCCTATAGAGGATTATAAAATGGTAGGAAACAGCTCTCAGACACAGTCTCCTCCTGAGAGTCCTGTAGGCAGAATCAGCCTTTCAGACAGGTTGAGGTAAGAGCCAGTGGATGGCTGCTTTGCTTTTCGGATTTTCAGGTTGAACCTCAATTTCTGACCCGGAACTTTTATTAATCATGCATCATACCTGTTTGAGAGAAAATATGCTTGGCTTTCTATGCCTTGGTTATTTTACTGTACGTGATTTCTCATCTATCCCATTTCCCCCCAAATGGCACCATGGCAACACTTCATTTTGTTATAATGGTTCACTTTCTCTGTGTGTGTTTTTAATTATATCTCTCTGTCTGTTGTCTGTCTCTGTGTGTCCATCTATCATCTCTCTATATATCTATCTTTATATACCTATCTATATAATATTTCTCATATCTGCTTATCTATAGATGAACACTGAGGAATACTTCAAAGCTCAGATATCATAAATTATGCTGGAATAAATGGATATATAAAGATCTTTTTACCTATGCTGACTTTATTTCTTTTGGATATAACCCAGGAGTGGGCTAGCTTGATCATGTGTTAGTCCTATGTTTAGTTTTTGGAGGAGTCACTATGCTGATTTTCATAGTGGCTGGGATAATTTGCATGCTTACCCGCCAGGTACATAGCTTGCTTTTAGTCCACACGCTAGCTGGCTTTTCCTTGCTGTTTGTTTTATTTTGGTAGCCATTGTGATTAGGGTGAGATGGACTCTCAGTGATGTTTTGGTTGACATCTAATTCTCACTCTTGGATAACTAAATACATTTTCATTTTATTTCAGTGGCCACATTGAGCCATACAGTGCAGAGCTTTACTTACCGTTGTCTTCATTTCAATGTCACTGAGTTAACATGTAGTATAATAAGCATAAAATTATATGTTTTTCTCCTTTTCTAATTTTTATGGAGTGGCATATATTTTACTTCCATATATGTTGACAATCCCATAATTCTTAATTATTTTCCCCCTGTGCAAACTCAGCAAGCCCCTTCATAAGCTGGGCACAACTAATCCAGGTGGGAAGGAGTCAGCAAAGTCTGTAGATCCCCTTACTCTTTTGATGGCTTTCTGTGTTAATCTTCTCATTTTCCACTATCTTCGCAGTGCTCTCTGCAAGAAAATACTTGGCGTGGCTATAATTTTTGCTTTAAGCCTTCAGGGATATTATAGTGATTTAAATAATAAAATTGGCATTGCTATTATAGTCACACTGGCCACATGTTTAGTTTCCTTGTTTAGAATCAAGTTTCTTTCCGGTATTACCTTTTGTACACAAGTCTTTTATATATATATATAAAGATGGAAGAGTAGCCACTAAAGCATGTCAATTAATGTGGAATGAATATTACTATCAAACTACAAAAATAAAAATATTAACTGACTGCGATGGTGCTTGAAGCATTCCAAATACAGTGATAAAGTAGATTAACTGCATCAACACCACATCTAAAGGTGTATGGATTTTAAACATAAGAAAAATTGTTCTGAAAAGCTATGGGGAAGAAATGGCCTTTTAAACAAAACCTATTAGTACAGTTGGCATCTATATGAGGAACTAAAATGACTTCATGCTCAAAAGTGAATTATAATGATACATTTGTAGGTGGAAGGCACAGCAGTCTTCTGAGGAGTGAAAGGGGAATGCATTTAGAATTTCAAAGCAGAGAAATATTCATTTTTTTATAGTTTACTTTTATTTAATGTGTATTCACGTTTTGCCTGCATGGATGTCTGTGTGAAGGAGTTTAACCTCCTGAAACTGGAGTTACAGGCCATTATGAGCTGCCATGTGGGTGCAGGGAATAGAACCTGAGTCCTCCAGAAGACCAGTCAGTGCTCTTAACCACTGAGCTACTTCTCCAGCAATATCTTTCTTAATCCTGAAAGAAAATGTTAAAAAAAAAGCACCAACCATAAAAGAAAAAAATGTATTATAAAAATAGTTTACTCAAAGATGCTATGACAAAAGCAAAATACAAGACACACAGTGGACAAACCACACAGGTATGGCTAATAAAAATACAGGAAAAATTCATGCAGAACATTAGTGAGAATGAAACAGAGAATACAAAGAAAACCAAGCAAAAATCATAAACAATAAATTCAGGAAGGAAAGAAAAAGTTTTAAAATCCCATTAAATATGTAGTAAGAGCTTAATCCTTTTGATGGCTCAACAAGAATGAATTATTGCCACAGAGATACCATGTTACACACAGAGAATAACACAGTTTATTTTCTCTCTCTCTCTCTCTCTCTCTCTCTCTCTCTCTCTCTGTCTCTCTCTCTGTCTCTGTCTCTCTGTCTCTCTGTCTCTCTCTCTCTCTCTCTC
>NC_022011.1:64758457-64767303 GCF_000317375.1 Microtus ochrogaster | reverse complement strand
TCTCTCTCTGTCTCTGTCTCTCTGTCTCTCTGTCTCTCTCTCTCTCTCTCTCTCTCTCTCTCTCTCTCTGTGAAAGAGAGGAGGAGGGAGAAGGGGGAGAGAAAGAGGAGGGTGGTTAATATAAAATATCTGGAAAGCTGTTTAGTACTGGAAAGATATAGCCTTTTGATGGCAAAGGAAATCCATACAGCTATATTTTAAAGCAGTTTAGCATTATCAGCTAAACTGTAGATACACACAAACAGGCTAAACTGTATTTTATTTTTTAAGATAAACAATTGAATGCAAAGCAAAACATGAAAGTAAGTTACAGGAATAAACATGCTGACTGAAGTTTCTGTCCCACCCGGTCTCACAGCCATTAAATCCCAAAGAAACACACAGAGGTCTACATTATTTATAAACTGGTTGGTCTATTAGCTTAGGCTTCTTATTAACTCTTGTAACTTGTATTAGCCCATAATTTTTGTCTTTGTTAGCCACGTGGCTTGGTACCTTTTTTGGTGAGGCAGCCACATCTTGCTTGCTCTGTGTCTGGCTTCCTCTCTGTCTGGGTGATGACTGCAAACTGAATCTTTCCACTTCCCAGAATTCTCCTGTTCTCCTTACTTCGTGCCTGGTCGTCCCACCTATACTTCCTGCCTGACTACTGGCCAATTAGCGTTTATTTAAAATACAAGTGACAGGGCACAGACCAATGTCCCACAGCATAGACAGTCTGTGAACTGAGAAGGGAATTGGCCTGAGGGGATTAGCTTTTTTAACTGAGTTGAATCCATGTCTCTTGTGTTTCCCTGTATGTGTTTTACAAATACTTGTATAAAAATAGAAGTATCCAATCAGTAATTAATGGATAAAATATGTGTTTATATAAGAAAAAATATACAACTAAACACAGTGAGGTTCGATTGTGAAAACATTTTCATCATGATACAGTCACAATGGTTTGGTAAAATGTGTGATGCATTGACTTTGAGGCCACAGGAGTCACCAGTTGAAGAAAGGCTGCCAGAGAATTACATTTTCTTTTCCCAACAAGAAAACAAAGCAGATGCCTAACACTGAAATAGAAATGATAACACAGCCCCGAGTTATAAACTTAGAGGGCGATAAAACATGGCTAGGGAATAGGAAGTTGAATGTTCTTGAAAAACAAGGCTTGAAAAAAGGAAGCAAAGGGGTGCCTCCCACCTTGGTAGACCTGGTAGTGTAAAACTTTAAGACAGTTCTGAAGCCATTTCTGAACCCTCTCAGTACCCTCCTCCCCTGGGAACCAAGGACATAATAGCTATACATACACGTACTGAGTTGTTGGGAACTTTCCATCTCCCTGAATAGGGGCAAGATAACCCTTAGGTGTTGACTCAGTTACTGATGTTTTGACTTAGTCCCTGGGAAAGGGGCAAAGTGACCCTCAGAAATTTCCCTTTACCTCATCTGATCTGGTAACCACTCTCCAGCCAATTATTGGTAATAGCCTTTTTGAATAAGCCAATCACAATAGTTAAAGAACAACCCCCTTCCTTCTGTGGCTTATTGCTTTAAAAATAGCCTGTACCAGCGATTTGGGGTCTTCTGGCCTCCTGAAGGCTGGAAGACCCTGTCATGACAGAATTAATAAAATCCTCATGCTATTATGTCAGTTGTGGTGGTAAGAAATGGTTGGGGGGGGGGCGACTCCTCCTTCTCGGTGACTGGATTCTAGAGTTCAACAGTAGTTAGACTTACAGATCAAATGAATGTTACTAGCAGTATATATGCTTTATTAAATAGCACTAAAAAATAAAGATAATGGGGACTGGAGACAGATGGCTTAGTGATTAAGAGCACTGATTGTTCTCACAGAGGACCCAGACTCTACTTTTAGTAACCCCATGGTGGCTCACAGGCATCTGTAACTACAGTTCGAGGGGATCTGATGGCCTCTCCTTGCCTCTGAGGGCAACAGGCATGGTTCACAGACATCCAGGGAGATAAATTATTAATATACACAAGATTTTTAGAATGTTCTAAAAAAATAATAAAGAAAGACAGTGATAAAGTCAGGAGTTTATGAGCGGTTTTCTGAGGAGAGCACAGTACAGCCTCTTCAGTCGCCAGGAGAGAGGGAGCTGCAATGGGTGACCCTTTGGACCCTTTGGACCCTTTGGACCCTTTGGACCCTTCTCCTTTTGTGACTGTGTAAGAGATGGGCTCTTTGGAATGTGATTAGATCCTGAGGCTGGAACCCTGGAGAGTAAGCTGTGTAGTTGAGTTTTTTGTTTGCCTTTCCATTCTTCTAGGTTGCAGGTGTAAGGTACCACATACGGGAAGGCAGCTCTTACCAGACACCCCCGTCTTGGATTTCTTGGCCCCTCAGAACAGTACAGATTTACACTGTTTACCAATTCCCTCCCAGTTAAAATAGACCAAGATAATTCAGTCCATGCAAAGGGATGATCATTGTGTGGCAGAGTAAAAACAAGCAACCATTTCTCAGTCTGTGGGTATATATGTTTACTTGTTGAAATACAAAACTGTTTCTTATGGGAAGTGCTAGGATAAATCAGTGTTATGGCGAGTTTATGTGAGTACGTACATGCTTAAAAACCACATTCATAATGTCCCTCCCCGTCTTTTCAAGAGGAAAGAGAGAGACTGCCTCACTGTTAGGAATCTGGGTTAATATAATTTAAATTCCAGTTCACGGTATGTGGCTACCCAAAGCTTCCCCCAGAAGGAATGCATCACTTCCTTCCTCACACTCCTTCACACACATGAGTGAAGCTTCTATGGTCAGTGTTTACCTCTAAGAAGCCAGCCAGCCCACACTCTGAAGCTTTGAAGCTTCCCAAAGGAAGCGACATAAGCCACCACATCTACACTTCCATGTGATAGTCCGCCATCTTGCTGCCTGCATCTATAGCACCTGTAGTTGCTAAAATCCCAGCTGCTGGTCCCCACACTCTGGAAGTCACCGTAGAAGCCTAGCACTGTCCCTCCAGCCAGCTGCCCTTCTAGAACGGAAGGTGGGTGAACAAGAGGAGGGGCTGGGAATGGGGCTGCCCCTTCTCAACAGTTTGGAGTTCCATTGCGTAACATACATTCCATCGAAACATACTTACACACGTTACTTCTTTATGCCACTGCATAAGGTATCAAATCTTTCCTTGCTGTGGTTGACTTTTGGCAGTGATGCCATCAATGTGATTAGTGTTCACCAATCATACTGTCATATTTTTCAGTATTTAATATGCTGTTCAGTGACCATGCATCTTTTCAAATACACTTACTAGCCACTTGTATTTCTTCTACCAACCATTCCTGTATAGTCTATTCTTATATTTCTATTGTGTAGTTAGTCTTTTTTAATATAAATTTTGAAATAGTAACTTTTTATAGATATTAAACGGCAATGCTTTGTCTTTTGAAAATGTTGCCAGTACTTGGATTTTTTTCCCTTTCTACTACTGAGCTTTTGTTGTAAAGTTTTTTTCAAATAGTTTAAATCTTTTGAACATTCAATTTGGGTGGTTTTCTTCTTTTCCTCTTTTTTTCTTTTGGCTTTTTCAAAATGCATTCGCCAACTCCAAGTGGTGATAAAATTGTTCTATATTTACTGTCACTATTTTTTAAATGTAGTTTTAAAGTTTATAGGGTGTTTCGGTTGTTGCTGTTGTTTTACCATCTGTGTTCTTAGTGCTCACTGAGGTCAGAACAGGGCATTCCCCTGGAATTGGAGTTCCAAACAGTTGTGGGCTGTCATGGACTGGCTATTGAGCTCAGGTTATATGGAAGAGCAGCTGTTGTTCCTTTGCGGAACTACAGTTCCCAGTGTTCTCCTGGACACGGACATATTCCCAGAAGCCTTTGTATTCCCCGTTAAAAAGTGAGAGCTGCCAAGCGCTCCCCCCTTCTTTCCCCGCCTCTCCTGCTGTATCTGCACACCTTTTCCTGTTTGTTGTTACCCCTCCCCCATTAAAAGTGCACCCACGCCGCGTGTCTGTGTCTTCTTCCTCGCGTAACGTCTTTACCCTCTAACCCGCAGACAAGAAAGCCAGCCAGGAATTAAGAACAAGAGCAGCCAGTGTTCTCAATGGTTGAGCCATCTCTCCAGCTTCAAAGGTTTATAGCTTTAATTATTTTTATTTATATTTTATCTTATTAAATAAGGACAATGTCCAGATCTATAGCTACTCAATTAAAGTTTTTTTTTTACTGAATAATAAATCCTTCCTCTACTGTTGATTTGAACATCCCTCTATAGCATGCATTAAATTTATTTCTCTTTCTCCCTTCACCCCCCATTATATCACTATACACATATATTTTTTTGCATTTTATTTTGCAAAGTAAACTAACAGGGTTAATCTGGAGCTAACAAGAAATGGAAATCACCCAGAAACCGTGGGCAGATGGAAGGCAGAAGACAGGGAGTTGAGGAAAGAGAATGAGATGCGTATTGACAAAGCTATATTTAAAAAAATTAGCAGAACAGTCTAAACATTCTAATATTTATTATTTTCTTTTTCTGCCAACGCTGATTTTTATTTTAAATTCCTTTATTATTGCAGAAAGAGAGAGTCATTCCTTTGAAAGACTATGGTATGCATGCTTTGATTACAGCACAGTTGGTACAAATAAATTCAACATTTCTGAAAGTTATAGTCGAGACCTCTGTTGTTCACTCATTAGTAATTTCCTCATTTTGGAGACTCTGACTGGTCTTCAAACATTGGCAAAGTTGAGGACGATTATCACTTGAATTATTCCCTGTGACTTTAACTTTCCTTGCATGAGCTCTGGATTTGCATATTGCCTCTGGGTAGTGAATCTTTTGACAACTCAGTTTTTGACCCACCCCACATGAACCATCTGGGAGGGAAGTTTCAATTAGTCAGTCATTAAGTAACTGCAAAGTTTGGGGAGATTGAGAGCAAAGGAACACAGGAATAGATTTACTCTGAATCTCCCCTAGACTGGCTAAACTGAAGACTCCTTCTACTTAGATACATGGTGAACCTGCTGTTATAAAGATAATATCTATCTTTGGAGTTCCTTTCCTCATCCCCACCTTCAGTACACATGAATAAACTTGGGCATGCATGTATATGCACACACACACACACACACACACGGATGTGCGTGTGCACGCACACACACATGCAGGGATACAGTATCTCTAAGTTCTGCATATACCTTAAAACATTCTACTTAATAATATTGTATATATAATAAAATTATATTCAGAAATGAAGAACCATAGCTATTGTACCACAAGTTCAAGTCTTACTTTTCTATTGCTGTGATAGAACACCATGTGATATGCAGTGATGCCTCATGGGGGTTTAAATTTGTAGTTTCTTAATGATGGGGCATGTACTAACCTTTTATATGTCCGTTTATCATCTGCATATCTTGTTGACTAAAGCTGTTACAATGAGGACCTGAGTTTGGACACCAGCATCCACGTCACAAGCCTGCCATGGTTGTGGGCTCTTGTAATCACGACACAGGAGAGACAGAGATAGGCAGGTCTCTGGGGTCAGTGGCAACCAACCGAGTGCACTCTGTGCGCCCAGGCAAGCTGAGGAGCCTTAATTTCAAATGAAAAACCCCGTCTCATTAGAACAAGGCGAATGGCTTCCGAGTTGTCCCAGGGCGGATCTCTAGGGTCCACAGGCAGATGCAAGCTTACATGTGCACACATGAACGAGAGTGTTCCTTGTGTATTTTGGATAACCGTTCTTTCTCACACTTGCCTTTGACAGGTATTTTCTTGGAGTTTTCAGCCTGTCTTCTCAGTCTCTTGATGGTAGCTTTCACAGAGCAGAAAGTTTTGAACTTTCATGAAGTCCACTTATTCTTTCTTTTTACTCATTAATCCTTCCTTTCACAGATCAGACATTTGATGTTGTCTCTAAAAAGTTGTCACCATACTCGGGGTCCTCAGGCTTGATCCTGTGTCACACTGAGCCTCGTTTTAAAGGCTTTTTCTGGAAGACTTGCCACAAGCTGCTGTGCCTTCTGCCAGACAGACTGGAAAATGCCACAGAGAAAGCATTCTGCAGAAAGATTCTGGGGCAGGAGGGGGGGGATGCTCAGTGGGAGACCTCTTGGTCTCTCAGACACATGCATATGCATGAGGCTTCCGTCCCCAGTAGCTTCAGGGAGACTGCAAGCACCCGCTTTGCCCTCCTGAGCAATAATCTGAGAATTCCTGATGTACCCGTCCCCTGAGGAAGATCGGTCTCTTTCCAATTTGCTTCACGTTCCCTATTCTTGCCCTATGAATATTTTTAAAGGTAAAAAAATTAAACAAACATAACAAAGAGAAAAATAAATGAAAAACCTGTTCCTTTACCAACACCATGTTTGCTCACGTGGCTTCTAATATTCAACAAACGTCTGTCTCATTAATAGTTCCCAGTACGGCCTAACATTTCTGGGGCTGTAGTCTGAAAGTTTTTCTGTCTTCATCTTAAATTTGTAAACTTCACTGCAGATTGATGTGGTGGTTTACTAATCCAAGAGCAGCAACCTTGTTCCTTAGAATTTAAAACAGAATGGAAGTGTTTGATACTGTGTTGCTGCTATTTGCCACGCTGTGAGGTTGGTCATTAAAGCCCATCTGCTTCAACAAAGGGGTGTTTTCCTGCTCTTGTCAGACACAAAGCAGCCCTGTCTTTGTGGCGTGATCACAGCTCCAATCTTCCCCACCAGATGAATCCACCAATTTGATAATCTGAGCCGTCTTCGCATTCACAGCATCCACAAAGCCGGAGGGGCGCGGGACCCGCTCAGGCACATTTGCTCTCCAGCCTTGGTGGTGCGGTTGCCACAGCGACAAGACGGCTGCCTTGTCTGTTTCTCGTTCAGGTGGGAAGCGAAATTCTCAAGGTGATGGGTCTTCTATACAACCGGCACTGCAACTGTTTGCTCTGATGTTCACATTTTACTCTCCTGGGGTTAGACCCAAGGAGGACTTTTCATTGGCAATATTCAGGCAGGTGGGGGATGGGTAGATAAAATTTTGTACACTGATGATTCATTGCAGATTTCAGAACAAGCCAATCTGTATGACTTTTTTTTCTTGGATTTCAACATCCATTTATACCTTGACTGGAGCCAACTTCAGGAAACGTTGTTGTGTCTGCCACAAAGGGAATATGGGAACTTTAAGGTACATACACACCAATTTAAAAGTAGCAATTAAAATGAATTCACATTAATCCAACACTTTGATAAAATTTAAATAAACAATTATGTATACATGAATGACAAGTTATTTCACACTTATTTATCACTCACTAAACAATATCTATAAAATAGCAAGGAGTAGGTGCTATTCAGTACCATTATGTGCAGATGTGACACATGACCTCCAGGAAAGTGGCGTAGCTATGTAAGAACATGTTATCGGTTAATATATTTCCATATTTGCAGATCTCCCCATCTTACTAATGATAAAGCCGTCTCTCAATCACTCCCTACCTCAGTTTTGAAGAGAATGTAAGTCTTTTTGATAGAATGCCTAATTAACAGCAAAATACGGGTTTATTTTTAGGTTAGGAAGCAGCAAGTAAAACATCATTATAGTATTTGCCTTTAATTTTGATAAAAGAATATGCTGTCAATATGTACCACATAAGAACCACAACCGTTTCTTAGCATCCTATATCCTGTCTCCCAAAGGGGAGGGGCTATTTCTGGAGCACTTGTCTCTTTGCCTCTGTGGACATCACCCTATCTTATAGAACACACTAAGAGTTACTAATTATCTTATGCAAGTGACCAAGAAGATGGTGCAACCATGCCATCACTAAATAGCAGGGCCATAGCGGAAAATTTGGTTTCTGTAACTCAGGTTTTTATAATTCAATGTTCTTTACATTAGCTTGAAGAAACAAATCGGCCAAGGAAGAGTTCAGATCTACAGACAAAGTGTTGCATAAATTTTCTTTTAAAGAGAAGTATAAGTAATTATTAGATTGCCAAGAATTTTGATGTAATTATTATTGAATATGATCTGCATTATGTTGGATGCTACTTGGTTCCTGTGTTGATTGTTAGTCTTGGTTGTCAGCTTGACCGGAACTGCAATCAGCTGAAAGGCAAGCCTTGGCACTCCTCTGAGGAATTCTTGACTAAATTATTGGAAGTGGGAAAACTTGTTCTAAATGTAGGCAATGCCTTTCAGCGGCACCCCAGATAAAAGGGAGACAGAAGGAAGGAACTTTATTCTTTGTCTGCCTGCCTTCTCTTGCTGGAGAGTTCACCCACCCTGTTGCTACCACTGTTGAGGTCTTTTCTGATAGCAGAACCAGCCTCTTCTGATTTGTCACGTAGACTGAAGTCCAGAACCTCTCCATGAATCCTTCATTGCCGGGTTGGACTGTTGAGTGTTGAGATAGTCAGCGTTCTGGGCTGAGCATTTCCTGTATCCTTGACCTCTGTGGTGTAATAGCCATTGTTGAACTCCCAGACTCTACTGGGTAACACAGTCTGAAAAATTGCCTCTGCTACATATTAATTTTATTGATTCTGTTTCTCTAGGGAACCCTGACTAAATACATTTGCCAACCATTCCTTTGGCCTAATAATCCTTACTTTTGGAAGGGGATCATCCTTGTGGACTCTGGGAGCTGGATTTCACCTGAGTTTCAGGGATGGAAACTTTCATCCCTTTGATCACAATGATTAATTCAACAATTGTGCATAGGAATTGTGTAATTCATGATTGTCAGCACTTTGATATGGAGAGTGTGAACTGAAGTTTCTGGAAGAGAAAAATGAGAGGGGGAAGGGACAGAAGAAGGCAGAGGGTGAGGGGTGAAGGGGAGTGGAGAGGAGAGGAGAGGGGGGAG
>NC_022011.1:64757478-64758120 GCF_000317375.1 Microtus ochrogaster | reverse complement strand
AGAGAGAGCAGCTATACTCATGATAAAGATTCTACAAGGTCCTGTTCTTACACTTTGAGATCCAGAGCAGAGCTAAATTAGCGTCTGTGATTTCAGTTCCCCTGAAAGCTTCCCACTGCCCACACCCCCATGTATGATCTAACATCCTGTGTGACTGAATCCTTAGATTAGCTTTCACTGATCAAATGCTAAGAGTGTCATTAGAAGACATGTAAAATCTACTGCAAAGATTTCTTCCACTTTGTCGAAATCCACTTGCATGCTATCCCTGCCGATATATTTTGTAAGCACTTTGGTTATGTCTGTCTTTGTTCTGTAAGGAGTAAAGGCTCATGCAAACACTTCTACAACAATGCCATGTATTTGAGGAGAACTGCTTCCGTGTTCTTGGGCCATGATCACTGCATTTGGCTCCATAAAGAATTCTCTATTATTTCCATTAAGGTGAGGATTGTGCTTTTACACTGATATACACTTAAAGCTACCTGAGTTCATTTGGATGGTACAGGGTAATCTTCTTTTAATATATGCGATACATGATTATTAAGTTTTATTTTGAATGGTGAGTGTGAAATGAGGTTTCCAGAAAAGAAAAATGAGAGGGACACACACACACACACACACACACACACACACACACAC
>NC_022011.1:64749693-64757378 GCF_000317375.1 Microtus ochrogaster | reverse complement strand
GAGAGAGAGAGAGAGAGAGAGAGAGAAGGATAGAGAGAAGGAAGGAGAGCGAAATTTCAGACTTGTCTGTGGTACTTATTTTGATTACTAGTCTTCATGAAGAAGAGGGATGCACCATGAAAACAGAGTTATAGTGTGTCTTCTGGGCTTCTTTTTTGCTATCACCACCACTCTGGCCATAGAGACAGAAGGGCTTGTTCATCGTCCTGAACACAGGAATGGAGATTGTGTGATAAGGAGCACACAATTTAGTTTTGGTGTGTGTAAGGCTAACGATGAATGATAATTGTGTCATTTCCCAGCATGATCACTAAAATGGTCCGGATCTAAGGGTGGTCCCGCTACAGCTGTTCTTGCTCTCCAAAGCCTTTCGCAGTGAAAACCTGATATAATACAGACACTAAGTCAGGCAAAGGCAGAGGGGATGCTCCTGATGTGAGGTCACACAACCTCGGCTTAGGGTTGAGACTGTTTCTCTTTAAGCTAGTTAATACATTTGCTTGGTTGTTCAGACCAACTGACTTGGGTTTTCTGCTACTGAGGCACACCGATTCCTTTATGTATCACACTGTGAGGATATTTCTCTTAAAAAATAAAAAGACTACAGAATTAGCCCCAAGAACAACCTGATGACTGGCTAGATCAGTGTTGGCAAAGAAGGGAACTCAATAGGCAAATTTAGCACACAGTAGGTGGATGCTCGACAGGAACTATGCGGGGACAATGTATTAGTAGCAAGACAGATTATTTCTAAAAGGAGGCATGAAGAATGTATACTTTTCAAAACAATGCTGTTAAATCCTTAGCCAGCAGACAAATGCTAATTAAAACTGACATTAGAATTCATCTCACTCCATCAGAATGACAGTTATCAACAAAATAAATGACAGCTGATGGCAGTGAGGATGTGGGGAAAGAGGAACCTTAAGCTCTGCTGGTGGCAATTGGAATTTGCCACTGACAGCCTCTGTTGCTATCAGTATGGAGGTTCCCAAAAATCTAAAAGTAGACCAGCTGTCCACTCTTGGGTGTAGTCAAAAGGACTCTAAGTCAGCACACCATGGAGGCTCTTGCATGTCTACGTTTATTGCTGCACGAGTCACAGGAGCCAGGAAGCAGAGTCGGCCTAGGTCTCCATCCACAGATGAACAGGTAAAGAAAATGTACATGAGAGTTTCATGCGTCCGTAAAGAACAACGAAGTCGAGACTTCTCAGGGGCTGGAAACCATTGTGTTAAGCAAAGTAAGCCAGACTCAGGAAGAGAAATAACTCATGTTTCCCCTCATGCATGGAAGTGTGTGTGTGTGTGTGTGTATGTGTGTGTGTGTGTGAGAGAGAGAGAGAGAGAGAGAGAGAGAGAGAGAGAGAGAGAGAGAGAGAGATGAAACTAGAAAAAGGATTGTGAAAGGGGAGAAATATCTTAAGGGGATAGGAAGAAACTATTACTGACTCAGTGTGGAAGCTGAAGGCCTGTTTGTGAGAAGAAAAGGAAGCCACTGGAATGGACAGGAGTATGGAGAAGGTAGGTGAATTAGAAAGAAGTACATAGACACGTATGTATGAATATGTATGAAAATGTCATAATTAGATGCACTGTTTGGTATGCTGTGTTGGTTTGAAAGAAAATGGCCCCCAAAGGAAGTGGCACTTTTAGGAGGTGTGGCCTTGTTGGAGGAAGTGTGTCACTGCGGGGGTGGGCTTTGAGTTCTCCTATGCTCAAGCTACTTCTAGTGTCATAGCTGACTTCCTGTTGCCTACAAGACGTGGGACTCTGAGTTCCTTCTCCAGCACCACTTCTGCCCGCACACCGCCCTGCTCTGCACCATGATGATAATGGACTGAACCTCTGCAACTGTAATCTGCCACCTTGATTAAATGTTTTCCTTTATAAGAGTTGCCGTGGCCACGCTGTCTCTTTGCTGCAATAGAAATCCTAACTAAGGCATAGGCTAAGTTTAAAAAATTGATTTGAAAAACAATATTTGTTTTAAAACATGGACAAAGCTGTAAAGGCTGGGGAGAAGGAATGTGGGATCATGGAGTGATGGCTAGTCTGGTAGAAATTGGCAGAAACGGGTCCTTAGAAACTTCCATGGAGGTGCTAAAGGCTTATTGTAATGTAAGCTGATCAGTCATTGCATTTTTCCTACATTATAAAAAATTGAAAATTAAAATATCTATAAGAAATAAATCCCAATAAATACATTTATCCCCTTCCTAAATGACAAATCTCCCTTATAACAGAAAGAGAACACAAGCCCCTACCCTTAGCAGGTGTTGCTGTCTTCTGCCGCTGGCCCAGAAGAGAGCCTTCAGTGACTGATTTGAGTCTGAATTGAGCTTCATCATGATCAATTCTCTCGTTCCAGGAAAAGCTGTTACTGAGGTCAGAACACTTTCACTCTCTGAAACTGTCACCAGTTTATGAGAATAATTTTCTGTCTACTCCCAGAAAGCCGCTGACCGTACTGGGAGAGGGATGAGAGCCAGAGAAGGACCGAAAGAAGAACATATCAGTTAAACGGCACCCACACAAACTCAGAATGTGAGAACTCCAGGCAGCCCGTCTTAAAGCTTGTGTTTCAGGTTCAGTCTTATGTGCTTTAAATTCTGTGAACAGAGAATATTCCTGCCTGATTAAATGCACAATACAGAATGCTGCACAGTAACGAGTCCTCCCATGGCCCCCTCACCAACATCCCTTTGTCAGTCAGTGAGAAGCCATGAAGTGAGATGTGAGGTAACAAGCCATGAGCCTTGTGGTAAAATATAAACTAACAGAAATGGGTTAATTTATAGTTAGAGCTAGCCAGTAATAAGCCAAAGACATTGACCAAGCCATTGTAACTGATAATAAGCTTCCGATTAATTATTTCATAAGTGGATGCAGGAACTAGGGAGCAGGGACCCGGTGGGTGGAGAGAAAGTGGTACCACTGACTTGGGGAGATGGGGAAGATGGGGGAGATGGAGACTTCTGTCTACAGAAGTCCAATAAAGCAGAAAGCTAGGTGGCTTGGGTTTGTTTGTCTAGCCATTCCTGCTCCTCCAGGGCCTCTGCTGGGCTGAGGAAGGTGGATGGCAGTTTCTGGGGGTGTTGGTGTCTTTCCCTCCTGGCAGAGAGGAAGACAGAGAGGCAGAGCCTTTCCTGTTTGCCTTCAGTTGCTCCTTCTCAGCATGGTCCTTATGCTGTGTGGTGGTCCACCTTGGCAGGCACACTCTACCACCTATTCTGCCTACTTTATTCCATTCTGTCTCTGTTTTGTTGGTCATGTGCCTCTTTAAAATGCTCCCTTTGCTAGGCACGATGGCACACACCAACCGGTCCCCATGCTCTGGAGACTGACACAGGATCATTGATTTCAAGGCCAGCCTGAGATATAAAGCAAAACTGTCTCAAAACAAACAACCAAAAAAGAAAAAAAAAAGCAACAAAATATCTCTTTTGTTCTATAATTCTATGTCCATTGTTATTGTGGCTGATGTTTTCTCCATGAATTCATTAGGTAATTACTTCAGCCGATTGTTTTTGATTTTTTTTTTCTCTACCTAAACTTCAATGGGCAATTTAAAAACACAGGCAAGAGTTTTCCCCCCTCTGGATTGATTTTGTGGTTAAAGGAAAAGAAGAAAATCGAACCAACAACAAACAAACCCCCTTTAGAAACTGCACGTTGTAAGATCTGCATCAACATTTTAAATACTCTTATCGTCAGTATCTTTCCAGAAGGCCTGCGTGCCCACCTCCCCACCAGCTGACCTCTGGACGTCCCTGCTGGCTCGTTTTAAGTCAACGTGCCACAACTGGGAGGCGTTTTGGAAGAGAGAACCTCAATTGAGAAAAAGTCCCCACCTGATCGTTTTCTGGGCAAGCCTGTGGTACATTTTTATGATTGAGGTGCCGCCTCTGGGTTGGTGGTCTGGGAGCTATTAGAAAGCGGGTTCCGGAAGCCAAGACGATCGATGGAGCCAGTAAGCTGCATTCTACTGTGACCTCTGCTTCAGTTGGTTCTTGCTTCCCTCCCAGCTTGAGTTCCTTCCCTTGACTTCTGGCAGTGATGGGCAGTGATGGACCTGGAAGCGGAAGTGAAATTAACCCTTTCCTCCCCGACTTGCCCTTGGTCATGGCGTCTTACCACAACAGACGCAAGCAAATGAAAACGCCATTCTTCGGACTGAGGACCGTGATGTGTGTAGAGGAGTCTCTGGCATATCCTTTCCTGGACCGGTGGTGAGCGGCAGGGCCGGCTGG
Source organism: Microtus ochrogaster (assembly GCF_000317375.1). Taxonomy (NCBI): domain Eukaryota; kingdom Metazoa; phylum Chordata; class Mammalia; order Rodentia; family Cricetidae; genus Microtus; species Microtus ochrogaster. Next base: position 64,753,126 of record NC_022011.1, on the reverse strand, counting down.
TGCCAGGAGCCGCACTATGGAATGCATGCTACCGGCAAGTCCCCCGATTTCATGCACTTTTGCATTAGAGTGCAGCTCATGCCATCAGCAGCCTTAACAGACTTGGGAAGTCGATGGGGCATGCATACTACTTTCTTTTCTGCCGTGCCATTTATCTCGCCCATTGATTCATCGCCGTCTCTCGCCTCTTTTACTGCCTATGTTTTTCATGCAGTAGGACGTAAACCGCTCTCTTCCGTGGATCTCTGAACAAGCCCTCTCCCCTCCAGCTGCCTTCATCTGCCTTCTAGATGTCTGAGAGCAACAGTCTCTGAAATGGCGAAAGCCTATGCTTACATCGGGCCTGGTTTTGGTTTGGTTTATTAAATTACAGGTAGAGCTAAGTGGATATGACCAATATCCCCTTAATAATAATAAGAGACCGTGTAGTTGGCTTTGGATGGTTCTAAATCACTCTCGTGTCAGGAAGGAAGAGGTTTCATTCTGTATTTGTACAAATCTCATGTTATAGAAGCGTCACAAAGGTCTTGGTTCCCGAACGTGTAGAGACTGCCTGTGCTCATCATCCTGCAGGCTGTGACTCCCTGCTTATGAATTCAAATGCTTTTTTTTTTTTTTTTTTTTTTTACAGAAGCGAGAGGAAAACAACCAAGACGACGGGCCCGGCACATAGTGGCTACTTGATATCAATAACCTGTGAAAAATAGTTTTCTCCTGACAGCAGGGTCTTGAAGGAAAGAATAAACAACAGAGTGAAATCAAAAGGAAAATAGAAAATATTCAGTAGCGAAGAGACAAGAAACCATGACAGACCAGCCCACAATGCTCAAACTGCGGTTAAACTGATATAGCCTGCCCCGGGATTCGAGACTGATTGCTCTCTCCCCAAGGGGATATTCTAAACAAGAATTTACTATCAAAATATTTTTTTTATTTGTCTGAAAACTAATTTACCAAGCATGGAGATCAGAGGTATGGAGCAGATGAGGAAAACAACGTGGTGGCCTGCCTTTAAGGAATCAGCTGCAGAGAGCCACAGCGAGTGGATTGGAAATGTCACCTGAGCCCCGAAGCTCCATAAATATCAGGCAAGAAGACACCACCAATCTCGCAGCCCACAGCCCACAAAGCCACTCTCTTGCTGCGGGTATTAAACATTAATGATGATTTCTATAGTAAGGGGCCAGATAGGCCCATCTCCGCCGAGCTATCCAATCCCGGGGCTGCGAAGGGCTTGCTGCAACAGCACGTTTGCAATTATTTTTTTTGTACCATCCTTTTATCTCTGTGAGAATCAGCAGCCTCCAGGTAATGAAGTGCTTCCTTTATCCACGCTGTAGCACTGAAATATTGATCTGATTATTGGAACAAAGGATTGCTGCAACAATAGGAACCACATCCTGGGGTGAACTTGAACTTCAAAAGGAAAAAAAAAAAAAAAAGGAAGCGTAATGAGTAAAGTAAAGCCGGGACATTTTGCAATAGATTTTTGCAAATCAGAGAAAAACGCTAAGAAGCCTTGCGTCCTATTTGCAGAATGGGAGGCCGTGCAGTGCTAAACGTGGGTCCAAAGGCTAAGCAACATTTGCCTTTCCACGTCATCTTAATTATATTTAATTTTATTATTTTTATTACTGAGAATGTGCACAAAGGGGCCTATGTGTGGAGGTCAGGACACGGTTTAAAATGTCTTTATTTCTTTCACACATTTGAATGTGTTTGGGTGGGGTGGAAGCTTCACCCCAATACCCCAAACCCCTCCCCTGGAGCTGCCTCAGTCCAGACTCCACCCCTGAGAAAGACTGCCAAACGATGACCCTTCCCCAGAGATGCTCAAGACCACTCCCACAGGGTATTTAAACTGACCCCCCCAAGAGAACAAACATGTGGTTTGCCTGTCTTCTTTCCTATCTCCTCTCGGAGGGGGGAGGGAACAGATGGAAAGCCACCCTATAGATAGCATGCTATCTATTAAAACAAAGTTTTTTTTTTTTCCTAATTCAGTGTGATTTGAATTGTTGCGTCAGTGGAAAGGCTTATTGGGGTGCAGAAACTTTTCAGAATGCTTCCAAATTCCTTTCTGCCTTGTTGATTTTCAGGAGGTTATGAAGGATAATGTGGATTTGGTCAGGTAATTTTCTTAGGATCCAGGCTCCTCTACATGGAGTTTATTTCCCTGTTTTAGGCTTTATGCTGTTGTGATTAAAAACACCACGGCCACACGAAACTTTGGAAGGAAAGGGTTTGTTTCATCTGGTAGATTGTAGGACGGCATCCAGAGAACTCAAGGCAGGAACTCTGGACAGAAGGAAGAAGCAGAACAGGAGCAGGGAGGGGGGCTCTTTACTGAACTGCCACACAAGACTGGCTCAGTGCTTTCTCCAGCACTTCAGGACCACCCACAATGGTCTGGGCCCTCCTACCTCAATCACTAGTTAAGAAAATTCTCCACAGACTAAAGGAAGCTGCATGGGTGTATTTTCTCAAGATTTCCTCTTCTCAGCTATGTCTAGGTCTGCATCTAGCTGACAAAAATACCCAGCACATACCCAGTAGGTATAAGGCATAGAAATGCCAAGATAAAAATGGCTTTCAATTTCTACCTGCCTACCTTCAAGCAGTCCTGTGTTTTGCCCAGGTAGGAGCTCGATGCTTCTTGCAATCAGTACAGGTGGCAACAAGAGGGTCCAAACGAGCTTCTAGCGTTACTACCCCACCCGGGTCTAACAGAGCCACGGGTGCTGAGCTGGCATTTTGTTTTAATTGCTAGAGCTGTTAACTGGGTGCCTTGGAACTGAACTTAGTGTGGGCTAGAGGATCCAGAGAGACGAGGAGTCCTGCTTGCTCTGTTATCTTCCACCGCTTCAGCTGCAGACGAGCGTGGCCCCCTCTTTCTATTTCATCTGTCTGCCCAGTGAACCCTCCTTCAGGAGCTCCACTGTGTGCGTGCGTGAGTGCGTCTGCTTTAATGTCCTCTTGTAGCTGCTGGAGTCTGGGGAAGAGAGTTCCCTTCAAAGATCAGCTCTGTATCCACCGCGCCTGTGTGACTGGACATACAGGAACATGATGAGGGTGATGGCTAAAGCTTTTTGTCAACCTGACGCAAGCCAGAGTCATCAGGGAGGAGGAACTTCAGTCGGCAGTCACTGCCATCACAGTGGCTTGTGGGCATGCCAGTGGTGCATTTTCTCAATTAATGATTGAACTGTGTGTGTGTCGGGGGTGGCAATTATATGTTTGGTAGAGCTGCCCTTGGCCAGGTGGGCCTAGGTATATAAAAGAGCAAGCTGGGTAAGCCGGTAAGCAACAGCTCTCCATGGCCGCGGCTTCACTTCAGTTTCTGCCTCCAGGTTCCTGCCTTGAGTTTCTATAGTGACTGTGGCCATTTTTTTTTAATTTATTTATTTATTGAGGATTTCCGCCTCCTCCCCGC
>NC_022011.1:64726543-64743583 GCF_000317375.1 Microtus ochrogaster | reverse complement strand
ACCCCGCCGCTTGCCTCTGCCTCCACGCCGGTCCCCTCCGCTTGCTTCTGTCGCCGCCGGTCCCCCAGAGCCTATTTTTGATTGCAGCGCTGTGTCGCTCCGCCGCCGCCGCGACTGCGCCGCTGGTCCGCCGCCGCCGCGACCAACAATATTCCTTTTTTTTGGTTTTTCGAGATAGGGTTTCTCTGTAGCTTTGGTATCTGTCCTGGAACTAGCTCTTGTAGACCAGGCTGGCCTCGAACTCCCAGAGATCTGCCTGCCTCTGCCTCCTGAGTGCTGGGATTCTTGAGGGTACCCAAGTACAATGGCAGTAACTTGTAATGCCTGGGGTGATGGTTTATGGGATTCCACTAGCCAGCAACTCTAAGAGAAATAGCCTGTGTCTGGCACTGGGCTTTTTTATGTGATAGTCTAGATTATTTAGGCAGAGGCATTGCCCCCTTGTTATAGGGTAATTCCATTGAAACTTATTATGTATGCATATTTGTATATTTTAGGAAGCTTCTACAGTAGCAGAACACTTTTGAACATGGTGTAATCTTATTTACCATTGCTTTTCTTCCCTCCAGTCTTGGGATTAAGTCCCCCCAAAGTGTATAGACTAATATAGAATCCCAGGTAACTGGAGGTTTCTCTCTCACCTGTCAGTTCCCAAATAATCATTCTGAGGCTTAATATTAATTACAACCTGTTTGGCCAATGGCTCAGACTTATTACTGTTTAGCTCTACATATAAATGAACCTAATTCTAACAGTCTGTATATTGTCAAATGCCCTGTGACTTACTGGTAAGACTCTCATCTTATTGGCTGCTTGCATCTCTCGACTCCTCCTTTTTCCCTGGATCCTTGCTTGGATTTCCTGCCTGGATCTATTCTGCCTGGCTATTGACCAAATCAGCTTCTTTGTTAACCAATGACAGTAAAGCATATTCACAGCACACAGAAGGGTATCCCACATCAATCCCATATGTTTTCTTTCCCCTGTAGTTTTATAGTTTCAGGTATTATACTTTTGACTTTAATTATTTCGAGTTGATTTTTATGTGTGATATAAGATAAAGGTTGATTTCATCCTCCAACAGCTGACATCCAGTGTTCCCAGCACTAGTCAAGAGGTGAGCAAAGGCTTTGTATTCTTGGCACTTTTGTCAAATTTTCAACTGACTGTATGTGTTCAGGTTCATGTCTAGGTTCATAATTCGCCAGGACCAAGTGCTTGAACAACTACAAGTTTGCATTATACCTCGAAATCAGGTTGAATGAGGACTCAAGCCTTGATCCTTTCTATTTAATTTTTGACTCTTTAAGTTTGTGTACGTTTTGGTGTACATTGTTTAATGTTTTTGTCTTCTATAAATGAAAAGTGACTCTGGAATAAGGCTCACTTTGATATTGTAGATTGCCTTGAGTAATGTGTTTTGAGTAAGCTGATCTTGCACTGTTGAATTCCAGCCCTTAAAATTAATAGGGGATATCTGGGATTGTCCTGAAAGAATGTTAACCAGATCTGTAAAACTGATCATTTGAACCCATTCATGATCGGCCATGTGGGATTTGGTTTCCTTAGTGAACTTTCCTATGAACAAAACTAACTGAAAACAAAAGCAGCCAGAATGTGGAAGAAATGATCACAGTATCATTCCCTAACACCATCAGCAGTCAAGTCAAGGAGAAACTAAAGTGGATATGGGAAATACCTCTATAATGATAAGGCAAAGAATCCCATCATTTTATGTCTTCGGTGTTAGTTTTCAAGACACAAAGGTTCACACATTCATTATGCAATCAATATTCATTATGTACTGACTATGGGTCGGGCTATGTTCTGTGTACTTGAAACTCTATGGAGAATCTTGCAGAGTTTAGAGCAAGAAGGGTGCATTAGAAACAGATACACATGCTATAATGTTATAGCAATGAAGAAAGAAAAGCAGGGGAATGATAGAGGCTCCAGACAGCTAAAGGTGTCCGGGAGTTACCACCTGATTAAAACGGCACAGGGGCAGCAGCTTCCTGGGTGATACCATGCTGTTGTTAGCAGCTGGCCACAGCGTTTAGAACGACCAAATCAAGACGCTTCTTCTTGGTTAAGGTCATGAACCAGTTGATTCAACCTGGAATTTGGCGGTTTGGTGAGAGGGTAAATGTGAGCAGAGTCACGAGAGCCAATCCTTCAGGAGTTGGGCTTACCCTGCCAAGTAGCTGTGTGACGGAAGTCACCTTGTTCGACCTCTCCGACCTCTTCACCTCCCCTGCCAAATGCAGGTTAGAGTGAAGCTAAGCTTTGTTCTATCTTTAGATTGAACTGAGCTCAGGGCTGTGTTTTCCTTTTTAATTTTATTCCCTGAGGAAGACTTGCAAGGAATTCTTATAATCTATGAGCAATGAGCAGACCAAGAGGTGGGAAAAAAAATATCTGTCCCGAGGTGACCCAACAGTGTGGGCTTTGTAGCAAACAGGTCGAGCTAGAGATTTTCTGCTCAGGCAGAGCAGATCATGCCTATGCTCCCTTTACACTGATGCTTAGCCCCACGGTTGGAGCAGGGAAAACAGTATTTCTGCATCTTTCTCTGAAGGGATGGCTTTAGGTGAGATTGCTCAGATTTGACCAATATGCTTATTTTCTAGCAAGGCCTCTCTCAAGCTTTTACGTAAGTCTCTCCTCCGAAGTCCACCTCCAGGGCTCCCCAGCTATGTTGTGACTGAGGCACGCCTCTCTGTTGAGTGTTGGCAGAATGGGGACTATGCATGCCATGGATTTTTCTGCCTGTAATTTCTAGATGGTGCCAAGTGATATTTCCCGCTGTTTTCGGAAATCGTTAATTTTTTCTTTCTTGTTGGTAGAATAATAGCTACCAACAGAGGAAATGAATATTGAACTCAGGTGTACACACCTCTACCACTCCTATGACATCCAGAACCTAAATCCTCCACCGTTCATGGATTAAGTGAGATAGAACACAGGGTCCTTAGCTTTGTGCTCAGCCGACATTTCCTGTAATTTATAAGTAATTATCGGTTACTTCAGAGTTTATTTCTACTTCATCGTGTAATTATCAGGCTGATTTTTTTTCTAGAAGTTATTTTATTTGAACTAAATGTCACTGGGATTCTGTGGAAACGTTTCCTTCTACTGTTTTTGCTACTTTTGAAGCTGAGGGAAGAAGAAAGAGGTGACGTGAGCTGCCCGGGACCTCGTGCAGAGATACTGGGAAACGGGGGAGACAGTACCAATAAACTTATTTCTCGTCTTGGTTTTGATCACGCTGCTATGAATTTTGTCCCAGTGTTGTTATATCTTGTTCTGTTTCTGTTATTATGACAACATGACCGAGCAGTGGTAACCTTATAATATAGATATAGTTATTTAGCTCACAGTTCTGGAGGCCAAAGGCCATGGTGCCAGCACTGGCTGGGCTCTGGTTCAGGAGCGTGACTATGCTCTGCAAGGCAGGTGGGCAGAGTAGCTCAGGGCAATTATCACAGGAACCCTGACAACCTGGAGGTTCTAAGTACCTTGGCAAACAGGTGCTAGGCCATTTGTGGTGTTTGTGGTCAGGCCCTCCATGGCAATTCATCTTCCTCAGAGCTAACTAGGAATCTCATAGGAGCTACATTGGTCCTTCCCTTGTGTGTCACCCACATGTGGTGTGGTAGAATTGTCTTTATTCTGTCAATCATGTTTTAAATAAACGCTGATTGGCCAGTAGCCAGACAGGAAGTAGAGGCTGGGAAATGAGAACAGGAGTATTCTGGGAAGAAGGATGCTCCCTCCCCAGTCCTGCTCAGACCACCAAAGAAGTGATCTGCCCCGCTGAAAAAGGTACTGAGCCACGTGGCTAACATAGATAAGAACAATGGGTTAATACAAGTTACAAGAGTTAACAAGAAGCCTGAGCGAATGAGCTAATCGGTTTATCATTAATGCAGACTCTCTGTGTAATTTTCTTTGGGGGCTTACCAGCTGTGGGAACTGGGCAGGACATAAACCCCAATGAGCAGCCCCTCCTGCTACAGGAGCTCTTCAATCCCAAGCCACTCCCGTACAGTAGGGCTCCTGGACTCTCTCCCTGGGTGCAATAAGAATCACATAGGATTCCTGTTTAGAACAAACGTGGGGGAACTGTGGTAGTTGGTGGTAGAGCTAGCTGGGCAAGGAGAAGCCAAGGCAGGTGCTTCAGGAAGGAGCTCCGGTCAGAGCAGCCTCTCTAGGTCAGCACTGCTGACTGAGTGCTGATGTATCTTAGTCACATGGGCGCAGGTATGGATTTCAGAGTTGAAAGGTAGATAGATGGATTCCAAGGTTGTGCCTTAATCTACTAGGACACCGAACACACTTAAAAAAAGCTATCGAGAAAATACACTACCAGGAATGGCATCCAACTGGTTACACTGGGAAGTTTTGTTTTACGTTTGAAAATTCAGAAACTAAAAACTGAATAATGTACCACAAATCATCAATAGTTCCATCAAATGGGTGACTTGTGTAACGTGTGAATTTTATCCCCATGAGCTATTTGTGAAGCCCAAAGGCAGCATTTTGCTTCTATTATGACTGGGTGATTTTCCTTTCATTTCAGGAACATATGCCACCCCGAGTCCCTAGAAGCAGCAAGAGTTTGACACAGGGCTAAGCACACACCTCTGAGGGCTGTAAGTGGCTCCACGAGCAGATGACAGGTTATTTCTTGTGTTCGTGGCAAGAGGAAGACATTAACTGAGATTCAGGGCTTCCTAGCCTTTTGTGAGAGTCCTGTTTCCTTATCCCTCAGTAGCTGGCTGCCATTGCTGTGTCCTGCCTAACAAAGCTAGGCTTGTAAAACTCTCATCAATTCACACGCCGACAGCATCAGACAATAGACTTTTGCTAATTAATATTTAATGGGCCTATGGATTTTTCTTCAGCAGCTGGAGTGCTAAATAATAGTCAATTAGCAAATGTGTTAATTAACTCTAATTACATAGCGTGTGAGCTTCTCCAGGATTTCTGCTTTATAGATTTACAAGGGAATGTTTCGCCACTTTTCTTGAGCACGTCAGGCAGCTAATTAATTGATAATAATTTGTTCTTCTCTCCAAAATGTGTATTTAAAAATAAAGTCCAATTTAATGCTTGATGCCAGCTTTCAAAAATGACATTTATAGGTGTAAGATAAAACTGAATTCTGCTTTTAAACAGGCTCATGTTAATCACCAGGAAGCTCTTCACTTATATATAAGTGAGAAAGAGCAGGGAACACTATGGTATTGAGTGTGTGTGTGTGTGTGTGTGTGTGTGTGTGTGTGTGTGTGAAAAAGGAAGGAAGGAAGGGAGGGGCAGAGGGAGAAAGGATGGGAAGGAGGGAGGGATGAAGGGAGGGAGAAAGGAAGTGAAAACTATAAGGAGGCCTGTTCTTTGTGAAGAGTAGGCACCCCTAATTTGACTTGCAAGTATGCAAAACGATGAACTCCAGGAACAAGGGTGAGCAATATGTACCATGCAATTAACAGCAATCTTCTGAGTGATGCATCACATGGCAGTTAAGGGAACCGCATCTGAACATTGTGTGGTGCCCGCCCGCTGGGGACTGGGAATGCTCTAGGAAAGAAATTAACATAGGAGCTTTGCACTTGGGCCAGCAGGGCTGTGAGATCAAAGGCTGCTGAGTGCCATCCTGCCCCGTTTCAGTGCCCTGGGATGCTGCCCCCGGTGTTGTTAAGAACCCTTCAAGGCACACTGAGGAAGCGAGCTTGGCTTTTTAAGTGAGAGTGTGGTCTTGGAACTCAGCTCAGATGAGCATGGCCCTTGCAGATGTCTGCATCCCTGAGTGTATGTTACCTCCTTATTCAGCTGCTCACTTCTGCTTTTGACCCTACAATCACACAAAGAGTCTTTCAGAAAACAAAAGGTTAAGATTAATCCTGCGTATTGAAGTTGCTTTATCATTTCAGCAAGTCCTAAAGGAGCTGCCAGCTTTGATCAAGGACACCACACCTTCTGTTGTCTCTGTGACAAGAGTCACTGGGCCTGTGACTCTCTTAAAAACCCTGTAAAGAATCAGAGAGAATAATGTGCAGTGCTATGAGCCTGTACATGGAGAAATGTCAACCTTTATTGACCTGGTTTGCATTTTTTTTTTTTTATTGAGAGCTAATGGGGCGGACAGTGGCGTTGATTACTCCATGGTTTGTGCGACTCTGTTGTGAAGTAGCCAAGGTCTTCTTTAAATTGCTTTTGAAAAATTATTATGTGTATGCACTCAAGTGTATGTATGTATGTGTGTGTGTGTGTGTATTGCATGTGTGTCATGACTCGTGTTGAATTCAGAGGACAACTTTTGCGAGGAGTCAATTCTCGCCTTCTACCATGAGGATTTTGGGGATTGAATTCAGGTTGTAGGATTTGCTGGTGGCAAAATGTCTACCTGCTGAGTCATCATGTCCCAACGTAAACTTTCTTACTGAGTAAACACCATATTCAGTTAGCTGTATTTTCATTTTGTGGGATCTGCTCGAGGGCCGCATTTACAGGAAGCCTTTGAAAGCCAGGGACCCATGGACGGTCTGCTGGAGATGACTAATTTTGTCTGGAGTTTGGGCTAGTGATCAGCCGTGACAAAGGAGAGCCTCTTGTATTAGGCCACTCATTGGTGGTCTCACATGAGAAGTATGTCTTCCTCTTTCTTCCAGCTATATTGTGAACACCAGCTGCAAGCCGATGTGTCTGGGCCTCCTGGCATCAGCATTCCCAAGTTCAGCTTGCCTTATATTGCCTCGTGGTGTTGCTGCAGGGCCCAGGTGACCGTTTTGAGGTTCTATATAAACCCGTGAGTGTTCAACCATCAGACACATGCCCTTGGTCTCAACTGGCCTTGAGCATCAAGACTCAGTTTGTACAAAGAGATGGTCAGGCATCCTCTTGTTGATCTTCCCACCTTCCTGTCTTACTCTGTTTTCTGGGATCATCAAGCCCTAGACTGCTGGTCTCTTTCTAGGTGTTCCGGGGAAACTTAGGCTTTCAAACTCCCAACAGGGAGTAGAAGCAGTGACAGGAAACCTGGACAGGAGTGTGAGAAAGTAGGGCGGACACCCTCGCCAGACCACGGGAAAAGACCCTTCATCAGAAGACTGAAGAGAGCTTAGCTTCCAGGTTCTTTTTGCCTTCCCAGTCCACAGGTGAGGATGATGGGATGGCTGTCAGTGTCCACAAACGCATCCTCCATCCCCAGACAGCCTCAAGATGTAGCCCAGGCTAGTGTCAAAGTCGTGATCCTCTTGCCTTAGCCTGCTTGGGGCTGCGATCGTAGGTGTGTGCCACCACAACCAATCTAGAACTGAATCTTTTTTTTTTTGTTGTTTTTGTTTTTTCGAGACAGGGTTTCTCTGTGGCTTTGGAGCCTGTCCTGGAACTAGCTCTGTAGACCAGGCTGGTCTCGAACTCACAGAGATCCACCTGGCTCTGCCTCCCGAGTGCTGGGATTAAAGGCGTGCGCCACCATCGCCCGGCTAGAACTGAATCTTAAGCAGAGTGATAATGGGCTTTTAGAGAAAGACCCACACCCCAGACCTAAGGCTTCTTTCTGGGAAGCGCTCTGGTTTTCTTGCCTCCATGTCGTTAACCCCCGAGTAGAGTGCCTTCCTGAATGGATTAGGCAGTCTTTGACACTAGCTGATGGCAGAATGACAGAATCCACATTCCATCTTCCAGGCCTCATATTTCTCACTTGTAAAACAATAATGTAATTTCTCCCCTTGTTTCTGAGGCTTCCTGCCAACGGTGACACTTAGTGACTGAATTCACTGATGAGCCTGAGAGAAGTCAACTAACTTCCGACTTCCAGGCACATTGGACGGACGTCTTACCTGAGAGTCTAAAAGTTTCGCATAAACAAGGCCTGGGTGTGAGTTTCTCATCATGTAAATGGGGAACCGTTGAGTTGCAGGAGGGCTCTACCTAGCCCAGGTGCACATGTAGTTAAACCCAGTTCTCTGGGCTCAAGTTAAGCTCTGATGTGTGCGCGGGTGAGCAACTGACACAGAAGGAAGGATCACTCAGTGCACATGAGGTGTCTCACAGAGGCATTTTCAAACCGAGAGGCCCACTCATTAGGATAGAAAATTGGCAGAAAAGAGAATTAAGGTTCATAAGGAGTGTGTGGCAATTCATTTTTCCTTTGGTCCATGTTCTAAGAAAAGAGAAGCTAGAATGTGTGTGTCTCTTCTACCTATTCAGTAGCAGAATTCTGAGACGGCTAGACCATCTGGGCTGCAGGAATAGTTAATGATACTCTTTTCACTTCTGCTACAAAGCTGGGAAGAAGCTAAAGAGGAGGCACGGCAAGCCATGGTCAGAAACCTTGGAGAAATGACTGTGTCGGGTGTGAGGGCTATGCTTTCATAAGATTGCTAACTACTGTCTGTCACAACAGAAGAAACCAGTGAGCCGAGATGGAAATTACATCTTTAAATCGTTCTTTTGATTTAGAGTGCTGGCAAGCAGAGACACTAGAGGACTAAAACCTCAGAAGATCTGACTTCCTGAAGTCAGTGCTTGTGGATACATTTTGGAGTAAGCCAGAATGAAGCCAGGTATCATTCCGAGATTAGCCTTGTTCCTCTTCTTTGTAGTGATGTGGCGAGCGATGACCCTCCTCCATCACTTCTTGACAGGGGGTTAGCCTTGTCTCCTCGATCCATACTGTGGGCGCTTCTCTTCTGACTCCTGCATATTTCTCATTATTGTTTGGATGGGAGTTTCAGGGGCAGGTTGCATGCCCCAGTGTCTCTGAGTCTCTCATTCCTCCTCAGCCACCATTTGGATTATATGTGTGTCAAGGGCTAGCTCAGAACAAAACATGGGCTGGGCTACTTATTGTACACGTGTAGATTCCTTGCTACACTGTGAAGTAGACATGCGTCCTTCTAGTATGTAAAAATGCTCCCCTGTTTCCCTCCTGCCCCCTATCAGCATGAAAGTCATTGAGACTAGGGAATTCTACCAGAGGAATACTCTGAGTTCCCTCAGATGTGGGGTTCAGTGCCGATTATGATGTACTACACATAGACAATCATCCAGTACAAGTAGACTTGAGTTAGTTGACCGCATTCTCACTATATTTAAGAAACTGGAAGCAGGGCAGAGTTCAGGCCTCATTAGACTCAATCCCAATGAGAAGCATGGACGTCAGAGAAAGTGAGGAGCTGGTAAACAGGCTCTACTTTCCTGCTGTCCTGTACTCTGTGACCATGTTTGGAAGGATGGAACCCAGACGAACGGAAAGAGTAGGACGATGCTATAAAATGCTTCTTGGATTACCAAAATTTTTACTTTCCTGTCACAGCATAAAATTCCTCCCCTTTAGACTATGTCATTAAAATTCCTCATGTAAAACAAACGCATATTCCTATGAAAGAATTTACATGTAATAAATTACTTTAATTGGTTTTGTTGTTGTTTTTCAAGGCAGGGTTTCTCTGTAGCTTTGGAGCCTGTCCTGGAACTTGCTCTTGTAGACCAAGCTGGCCTCAAACTCACAGAGATCCGCCTGCCTCTGCCTCCTGAGTGCTGGGATTAAAGGCATGTGACATCACAGTTTATTTTGATTTGGTAAATACTATATATCCTTTACCCTGTACATCTACATACTTTGTAATATTAACATAACTAATGAGCTTTAGGTGCAGATTTCTTTGTGGGCATCAGGACACGATGGGAAGAAAGCTACAGGACTTGTGTGCAGACAAACACGTATGTGAGTCACGAAATGAAGGCCCAAGAGTGACTCAGAACATGGGAAGGGCCTCAAATATCATTCTGTCCCTCATGCTGCAGAGTCAACTGACCGCCCCCAGTCTTCATTTGGGGGTCATAAACCCAAAACTAAAATGAAGAAGTCCCATGAACTGTTTTATGATGGGAAAAGAAAACAGGACTGCATCTCAGATAAGCCTCAGAATGTCCTGAAGCACTGTCAATGTAGTTTCAAAAGAGAGTGCTGGGTGGTGTTCCTAAGTAAGTAATAGAAAGGAAAAAAGGGAGGAAGGAAGGAAGGAAGGAAGGAAGGAGGGAGGGAGGGAGGGAGGGAAGGAGAGAGGGAGAGAGGGAGAAAGGAAAGAAGGGAAGGAAAGAAAGAAAGAAAAAAGAAAGAAAGAAAAGAAAAAATATCAGAATTCAGAATGAGCCATAAAAGAGCAGGATGTCTTATGCATTTACCAAAGTCATTACTAAAAATAATTAAATGGCTTGATGGTCTCGGGGATTTCAAAAGAGAAGGAGATGTATGCCAGAGCCATGCATACATTCCCCAGAGAACGGACAAGAAAATCATGAATAAAATTATGACCGTTCTACAATAGGTGATCCAGCAATTAGCATACATAAAAAAACACAATTAGGAGCCACAGCAAGGCAACACCACCATTTATTTTCCGCATTGATTTCTTTTTTGAATCCATATTTCAATATTCCTGATATATGCCTTCAAGACGCTGAAGATACGCGGCTGTAAAAATCCTATCTGAATCACACGATTGAGGAAATCATCTTGTTCCTACACAGAGAGACAGTGGTGGCCAGTCTTGGCAGAATCAAGAGAAAACCAACTGTTTTTTAACTGTTCACTTTGTAATTTATTAACTTCAGGGTGAGGCTTGGGTGTGAATCGGTAATAACAGAATTACCTTTTGACAGTGAAGCAAGATACACTTGAATGGTGTTACGTGTTAATTTTAGAATCTTAGGTCTTGGTCCCAGCTTTGCACACGTGTGATCTGAGGGCCTTGTTCCGTTTCTCAAAAGAAAATAAAATCGTTGCATTAGATAAACAATGTGACGTAAAAGTATTCGACATTTTCTCAGTACCTGGTTTTGTTAGGAACGCCCTAAGCATGGTACACACGGGGTCATTTAGTTTTTATGAAAGGTGAGGAAGGAACTACAGCTCTCTGCACCTCGCAGACTGAAAAGTCTCCAGCAGAAGCCTTAGCCCAGAGTTGATGGCCAGACTGGAAGGAGCCACGCTGGACCCCCTGAGTTTGCATCCTTGAGAACTCAACGATTTTGATTCTAGAGTTCTTTTTTCAGACATGTGCTTTCTAGAATGCTTTATTTTAAATTCTTCCTGGAGCAAAGTTTTCTGAGTGAGAATAAGCAGAGGAGAATGGCAGCCCCCTGCCCAGACGCAAGAGGGCTGTATAAGAACCCTGTGATTTCTGTAGTCGCTCTGTGTTTTGCCAGTGTAGACTTTATTTGGTGAATGATATCTCGTCTCCCTGCAAGTGTGGTGCAAGATTTTCTGAGCAGCATTTGTTCACACTTCTCTAGATGAAGGTGTTCTGCGTTTCCAAAGGTAAGGGTGCAGGAACAACACTTGAGAAAACGCTTTCAAATGCTCCTTCCTAGATCAATGCTGTCTTCTTCTTCTTCTTCGTTCTCAGGTCTGGTTCAGATGTTCTGGCATCTGGATGGAGCCCAGGAAGCATTGTTCTTGGCGAGTGCGCCCAAGTGGCAATTCCAGGTAGACTATTGATGGAGCTGGGAAGCTACCACTCAAAGTACTGTTGAGCAGAAAACAATCTGATTGGTTGTTTATCAGTTGTTCAGGAAATGGCATCTCCAGTCGTGGTTTCCCTTTGAAACTAGCAGTCCCATAGCAGCGAAATAATAAGAGCACGCGTTTTGCTTCTTTGATGTACCAGACATTTAACTTTACTCATTCCGCCCTCCGAATATATCCAGGTGCCATGCATGTGGCCAGAATACAGGAGAGCAAATTGCAGGTTGTGGGAAAGTCTTATTCTGCTCAAATCCACACGGTGAGTTAGTTCTCCAGTCAAAGCTGGCATTGTCTGCTTCACCTTCGGGCCTGCTTCTCTTCCCGTTTCCCTTCTCAGAGCAGCGGTGTTGAGGATTGAACCCAGGTCTTCCACACACTAGGCGCGCAAGGCCTCACTGACCCGCATTCTCAGACATCCCCATTTCTCCTCTTCTTCCCCTCATTTCCCCTTCTCTTCCTCTTCTTTTACTTCATTCTTTCTTTCTTGCTTCTGTCTTCCTTCCTGCTTTCCTCTTTCTTCCTCTCACCCCTCCCTTCTACCTGCTTCCCCTCCCACACTTCCTCCCCCCTCTTCCCTCCGGTCACCATCTAGTAATTGGTTTTTATGCTTCCCTTTTTATGCCTTAGACCTTGGTTTACTCTGCAGCCTGAGAATGGTTTCATAAAAGATAGAGCAAATTGCCTCCCCAGGGCAGACACGAGCCAGCTCTCTGCCCTCCGTCTCCTTCCCTACCATCTGCGTTGTATCTACAACCATAAATGTCAGGGTTAGGCCTCAATAGACATTATACAGATGCCAAGGTAAGAAGAGGGAAAATAGACTGTGGTTTTGATTTATATGATGACTTTCAAAAAAGCCTTCCTTTAAGAAAAGAAAGTAGGGTGTTCCTTTTTCCAGCCTCTTAATAAAAATCACTGTGCAGAAATGAAGCCATTTTTTCTTGTCTTCTTAAAATTGGCCACTCTATATTAATTTCTGAAGAACTATCGAATAAATTATACATGGAAAATGATCAAATTGACTTGTGGGATTTCTTAAAACATGATTTTAAACATATGAAAACTTGCCCCGTGGGAATACAAAAAGAAGCAAGCGTGGCACTCTGGCAGAGGACCCTGGGGTTTTCTGAGGGGACTGCAAAGAATTTTTTATTCTTTGTTGTTTTCTCTATTTTCTGTGTTAATTTTTAAATCTAAAGATATACTTCTTTTTTATACTGTAATTATTCCTTGGCCAAATGAAACTAGTTTGAGCTGCTTCTATCACCTATAGACAGTTACAGGCTTTTTTTCTTCAGTTAAAGAGTATTGAACTGGCTTGCAGACCAAAAAGAGGTGGAGACTTATAAGTTAAGAAATAAAGGAGACACATAGAAGAAAAAAGAAAGATGAGCTGGGGCGGGGAGGGGGACACTGAAAATTCCCCCAAGACTATGACACTCACAGTCTGCCCTGTTCACCACTGCAGTGCCTGTGAGGGTCCCGAATGTTGGAGAACCGAGTCCCTCCAGGGAATCACATCCTCAACAGGGAGGCTCCAAGTATGTGCCTTCAGGAGGTAGGGCCGCAAACACGTGCCCCGAACATGGTGGGCTACAAGCATGTGCCCTGAGCAGGGAGGCCTGCAAACACAAGCCCTTCAGGTAGGTCTCTATAAGCATGTGCCACGGTCAGGGCTGTAGTGGCATTTCATTTGTGTTTTAATAAGTAAAACAACCTGAAGGTCAGAAAAGCAAAGCAGCCAGCCACTGGCTCTTACCTTTACCTCAGTCCGAAATGGCGATCCTGCCTCCAGGAAACCTCGGAATGAGACTGAGATGGAGAGCTATCTCTTTCCATTTTATAATCCTCTCTAGTTCTGGGATTAAGGGCATGCACCACTCCCATCTGGTTTCCATGGCAAGCTACTGTGGCTACTGGGATTAAAGATGTGTGTCATTGTGGTTACTAGGAATAAAGGTGTGTGTGTCTTTGCTGCCTGGTCTCTAACGCTGGCCAGTGTGGCTGTTGTACTTTTCTGATCTTCGAGCAAGCTTTATTTATTAAAATACAAATGAAATGCCAGTACAAGTGTGGGCTGTAAACACTTACACTGAGCAGGGAGGGCTCGAGTTAGGTAAGAGCATGCTAAATCTCAGCCCCGCTCCATTCCCTGCTCGCTCTCTCATCCTCTGAACCTATAACCTCTGGGGATGAAAGGCAGCTGGATTACTGTCATGCTGCACGGGTCACACGTTACCCAGAGAACAAGTGCAGTGACCCTGCGATGGTCTAAGTCGCTCTACTCCCTTACCCCAGTCACATGTAACATAGGCCACATGTTTACTAAGTCTGCTTCTTCCCAGGGAAAGATCTCCTCTTCCTCAGGAAACCTTAAATTACACCTTGGCCCTCCCATGACAGGCTTCAAATCTCCAGGTCCCACATCAAACCTTTTGCCTGAAACGTATTTCCTTCAGGAATTTTACTGACTGTAAGATACCTATAGATGCCTATAGAGTTCAGGATGATTTGATCAGGACACATGCTTGGTGAATTTATCTAATAACAAGCTCCAAGACTCCAAAATGTTACCTATTTCCATCATTCTTAGCATCCTTCCAGCATCAGATGGTGAAGACACAGGTACACAAAATGGCCGTTTATAACGGTCTAAGTACATGGTGGGTAGAACTCGCCACACTGAAGTGACTTCTTGACCATTGGCAGTTTGACTTGTCCATAGGAGTTAGCAGGCATCTCTTAGAATAATTCCCTTTGATAGGGAGTTTCATAACAGAAGTAAATTGCGTTATTTCTGGGGTAAACAAAGCAGCAGATAGAAAACCAATAAGCCACTCTATATAATTACAGATGGTCCAGATCACGAATTTAAGCCAGTCACAGTCACACGCTTTTCCTCAAAAGAAGTCAGATTGGTGATGAGCAGTAAGCAAGGTTTGCTCCAAGCCATTGGGAGATTTAAGTGACACATCAGCTTCCTTGTCATGTTAAAAGCCGAGCTTCCTGCTAAGGACAGACATAATTGCTTCAGCATATCACCATGTGTCAAAATTCCTAATTGATTTCTTGCTCATTAAATCCATTATGCTTCTTCAAGGCCAGATTACTGAGTGTTAAGGACTAAGGAAGCTAGTTTGAGAATCTACATATTTTCGAGAAATCTGCTTCAGGGTTGATACAGACAAAACTACAAAGCTCCCAGAAAGAAAATTTTATTAAGCCTGTTGAGGCATTCTGTGTTTATAGCAAGACAATGGTGTTCTTTGAGGATTTTCTAGCAATCAAATGGGTTGTTCTAAATGCTCAGGAAAATACTTCTTTTCAAACTGGGTAATGCTTAGAGTATGATAAATTTCACAGGTCTATGCTTGTGGTTATAATGTATTTTCATTTCTGTTTAATCTCTTAAAGAAAATATCTTTCCCCTTTTATATTACACTATGATTATAAATTATATAAATATGCTATAGTTATATAATATATATCATAGTTGTATATAATATATACATCATAGTTGTATATAATACATATTAGAGTTAAAATCCTTTGTGAATGAAAATGAGTTTAAATATATGAAATTTTGCTACTTGACTGAAATTATAGAAAGGAATATATTTCACAAAATATACCTCTATGTATATACAAATACATTCATTTAAAAAAGTAACAAATTGGACTTAAAAATAAACAAATGTCAGAAACATAGAAAACTGAAATTTATTTTGATTTGAACTCTGAGGCACGTTTTCTTTTCCCTATTTTTCTTTTCCTTGAAAAGCTAACAATGCCATTATGACAACAAATGCTATTGTTCTTTTGTGTGCGTGTATGTGTGTTTTTAAATTATACAATTAATGAAACCAAATGGCTCCTACTTGACTTTATCTTGCTGGTTTGATTGAGAGCATCCCCAATGGGCTCTGGTATCTGAAGACTTGGTCCGCAGCTATGGGGCTGTTTGGGAAGGCTATGGCACTCTTGGGGATTGGAGGCCTAGCTGGAGGAAGCCTGTCACTGGGGATTGGTTTTGGATATCTACAACTTCTCTTCTGGTTCCTGTGCTCTGCTTCCTGTGTGCAGTTGAGACACATCCTCTAGGCTTGCCACTCCTGTCACCTGCTGTCATGTCTCTTCCCAACGTTATGGATGCCCCTTCTGGATCCAGAAGACAAAACCTTTCTTCCTTAAGTTGCTTCTGGTTGCAGTACTTTATCGCAGCAACTGAAAAAGGAAACTCATTCTTTTCTCTAGCTATTTTTCTTCCCAACAAAATGTTTGATAGCAAAATACAGTTTCTTGAGTTTTTCACATGTTATTCTCAAGAAACATCAGCAAAATCGTCTTTGGAGCTTCAGAACTCTTGAATTAAAATAGGTGAGTGGTATCTGGGTGGTCTGGCTTTACGTTCTTGAACACTTTTAGATTTGTAGGACAAATATATTCCATCACTTCTCACTAGCATTTCTTATCATGTGCCGAAATACCTAATTCAACAACAAAAGGAGGGAATTATTTTCGCTCTTGGTTCCAAGCACACAGACCATCATGGCTCTCAGTAGTGGGGGTGGGTCAATTTGAGCAGCATGTATATGTGGCAGGGGCTCCTCAGATGGGGGTGGCTCAGGAAAACTGATTCAAGTCAAAATTGGAGTCGGCTATCACCCCCAGAGCTCACCCCCAGCAAGCACAAGGAAGAAATCTATAATTGCACCACTAACTTTATTTTTATTAGAAATGGTAACCATAAAGAGATTCTAAGTAAAATATTCATTTCTGCCAAGAAAGAGAGGCCAGGAAAGGGTTGGCAATGAGCCAATTTCACTGTTGTCTCTTGGCCCAAGCCACTTACGCACACACTTCTGGGTTCAACTGTAAGAGGCTACAAACATGGGTTGGAGCACAGCTACCACAGGAAGGATATGCTCAAAGAAGCCCCACAGAGCATCAGCTTCCCAGGAGTGGCTTCCCTGCTCACTGGATGGGACTGGGCACAGAGCTAAATGGGTAAGTTTAAAAATGGTTAGAAAAAGCTTTCTAAATTGGTTTCTAGATCCCAAAGTGGGGGTTCTGATCCCAGCCAAGAACAGAGATGTTCTCTTTCCTCCAATACAGAAATAAAACCAGGATTGGAATTATAACATTACCCCACCTTGGCTGTGCTTCTTGAACATGGAACTCCCCAGAGTTGCTGGTGTGTTTATAATCTTAAGACTGAGCAAGAAAGAGCCACAGAGTGAAGGGAGGGTGAGAAGATCTTCCTGGAAGCTTAACTGTGTTTTCCTTACATAGCCTGCCTTATGCAACCAACACTGTTGACTCTTGACCCAAGCCATTCATGGCCTAAAGATTCTTCAAAACCAACCAACCAACCAACCAACCAACCAACCAACCAACCAACCAACCAACCAACCAACCAACAAAACTGACCAACCAAACAAAAACAACCCCTCTCCAAAAGAGAACATCTTTTTTTTTCTTTTTTATCCTCCTCCTCCTCCTCC
>NC_022011.1:64724659-64726443 GCF_000317375.1 Microtus ochrogaster | reverse complement strand
TTTTTTTGTTTTTGTTTTTATAATTTTTTTAATTCTTTTTTTTTATTGAGAAAAGGAAAAAAAACAAGTTTCCATCTCCTCCCAGCCTCCCATTTCCCTCCTCCTCCTCCCCCCCTTCCCTCCTCCTCCTTCTTTCTTCCTCCCCACTTTGTTCCTATGCCTTCCTAATTACAGAAAGGAAACAGCCAGCCAGATTCTAAGTTGGGCTTTCTGTTTGGCCTGGTGTTTAGTTGGCATCTTTAATTCTTTCCTTTTCCCATAAAAGAAATAGTTTTCTATTTGCTGACAATGTGACTCTTGAAGCAACTAAATCGGGCAAGAGATAATGAAGGTAAGGAGTAAGCCCAGAGCCTAAACCACTGTAGGAGCTGGGTAAATGCCAGCTCTGTAGTATTACCGTGGCTCTTCTTTTATATATACTTCTCATTCATCTCAAGTTTCATTTCAGAAGCTAGAATCGTTTGCATCTAGCCAATGTCCACACCTACTGCATTTGTGTTATTTTTTTTGTTTTGTTTAAAAATTTATTTATTTATTTTGTTTACAGTGTTCTGTATGCATGTGTGCCCCACAGGCCAGAAGAGGGCACCAGATTTCATTACAGATGGTTGTAAGCCACCATGTGGTTGCTTGGAATTGAACTCAGGACCTCTGGAAGAATAATCAGTGTTCTTAACCTCTGAGCCATCTCTGCAGCCCATATTTGTGTTATTTTTACTGATGAGGCATATTCTAAGGACCAGCAAGCAGCAACATAAGCAGCTCTGGTGTACCATGGACAGTAACCTAGGTTTGTACATGATGTAGGATTCTCTTTTAGAAAGCAGTTCTCTCTTTACGTTTAATATCACCCAAGGACTTTAGATGTTCATGCTGTAGACAGAGTCATGGCTTGTATTAAGGAGCGTTCACTGACACAATCCTTGTGGGAACCCCTACAAAAACTTGCTCACGTTTAGCTGGTGTTTTCTGAAGTTTACAGGGCTCAGCAGCGTGATGCAAAATAGTGCTACCGAGGTAATTTTTTCCCCATTATCACTTGTTTCTATTGTTATTCTACTCTAATTTTTCACTTAGATGATGGAATTAGTTTTCCATGCAAATTTCCTCGCTATCTGTTCTTTGCTCCATTTTTCAAGTTGCGTAATTTAGTCAGATTGTTTTCATTTGCCTCTGTGGGCTTTGGGATATATATCTCAATATATATATTACTTGCATATATGTGTGCAAAATAAATAACCCTTTCTCCATTTTTATTAAAATAATGCTCTACCTCAAATCTTTATTGACAAATATGCCTGTCATGATTATTTTGAGTGATATTTTTGTACTTTATTTTAAACTAAACAAGTCATTTTTAAAAGATCTTCGAAGCTATCTCCACCTCATTTAAATTTGTTCAGCAATTGCTATGCCTCATTAACTACTACCTTCTCATCTGCAATAATTGGTGACTGATGATGTGGGCTTCTAATGACAGATGTGATCATGGTCCAGTTGGATTCCAAGGCGCCCAAGGCTGAGTGGGCGCATTCCATAGACTCTCATTTTTCAGCTCACAAATGGAAAAGTCCTGAAATATTCAACTGTGTGAATCGTTAAGGAATCTTTTTTTTTCTTTTTCTTTATTTTTATTTTTTATTTTTTTTAATTGAGAAAAGGAAAAAAAAAACAAGTTTCCACCTCCTCCCAGCCTCCCATTTCCTTCCCCCTCCTCCCCCCCTTCCCCCCCCCTCCCAACCCTTCTCCCCCTCCCCCCACTCCTCTCCCCCTCCCTCTCCAGT
>NC_022011.1:64704945-64718856 GCF_000317375.1 Microtus ochrogaster | reverse complement strand
GCTATAGAACCAAAGGAACTCCCTCCCGCTTGGGTGCCCGAGGATTCGGACCCAGTGCCCAGACAGGCTGGGCTGGTTGATGTTATGTGCCTAAGGAGGGCTGTGGGGCCGAAGTGGGGAGGGTTCTGCCCAAGAAGGCTGGGGCGCCAAGGAAGCTCTGAGCTCCCCGTCCCAGGCTGGCCCTGCAGGGCCAGAAACTCAACCCAAAGCTAGGTCTCCTGGCGCCGAAGATCAGGCCTCTGTGCTGGATGGGCAGGTCGCAAACAAGGCACCAACCCCCAAAGCTAGGTCTCCTGGCGCCGAAGATCAGGCCTCTGTGCTGGATGGGCAGGTCGCAAACAAGACCTCTTTAAGGAATCTTATTTTTATCTTACTCTCTTACACACCACCACTGCGCCTTCACAAACTAATACCACATTGCAAAATAATTAATTCATGAGTGTGACAATTACAACCCCTTAAGAAGTCCACCATGACAACAAAAGTCAAATCAGCTCCTGTACTTGAGCCGGACAATGGTTTCCAGGAGAAGCCTGGGCATGGAAGTATCTGCAGATGATAGCTCATAGAAGATTTAGAAAAGTTGAATAGGTTTGTGTAACCAACTTCAGGAATGGGACATCATAAGTCACATTTTACAGTAAAGGAGCAGAGCAATAGTGTTTAATACATAGCTTAGGGATAGAAAACGTAATTATTATAAATAAGAATGTTTTTAGAGCAATGGATATAATTTCAGTAATATAGGCAGAGCAATTATAATAAGATGAGATTAAAATTTTTATTACCATGCCATTTAAAATTGAATTCTCGTGTCAGACAATTCTTCTAAACAATTTGGCAAAGCTCGCGAGCCTCACTGGAGAGAGAGGTTATATAAAAACATGCGCAGGCAGATGGCTGCCTAAATGATCATCTCTATTAAAATGAGACGAACATTGTTGAATTTGGAAAAGCACAGGAAGCTGAATGGGTGTGAACTGTCTCCTTGTGACCGGTAAAAACAGAGAAAACAGTCGCTTGGGCGGTACGTTTCAATTCTTCTTTGTTCTAAGCCAGATGAGATTAGGTGACATCAATGAGAAACCATGAAACTTCCAATAGTTTTTTTTTATTAACTACTGAAATTACAGTCCGTTCTAAGCAGAAAAGTACTGTTTCATAAGACCAGCTCACTTAGTGTCATAAACACACGATGAGCTCATTTGGAGAACCCCTGTACTGTGCTTATCATCTGAACTGTGTTTTAACATGCAAATTTGTCTTTCAAGTACAAAGGAGCATTTATAATGGCCACAGTGCATCATCACTTACGGTCTGCCCACCAGATGCAGAACTCTGCTATGGGCTGTGTAAGAAACTGTAAGCTGCCGTGCGTGCCCTCCTTCTCTGGGCTTAGTCACAGCAATGAGCGCTCACACAAGCTGAGGTCATGAAACGTGCACAGCATGTAATAGTCAATAAAAGGTGACATGGAACTCATCAAAATGGAAAGATGAACATTTTTAGCACCTTGGCCAGAGCTTTTTTGAGAGGCCTTTGGACTGGATCCAGGAAGAGTACATAAGAAATGACTTGAGATGGTAAGAGGATGAACTTGAGGCCAGATGTGAAGGAAAGAGAAGATAGAAGATGCCAATGGCCAGTGATACTTGGGTTTAGTAGGTTTAGTGTTGCTGGTTCTGTTTGGGAATGAGGAAGAAACAAATGCGGACCACGCTCAGTGACAAGGTGCTTACAAATAAATGACAATCGAACAACACAGTGTCTAACTTCAAAAATGCTCCAAAAGGGGTCCTTTCATCCTGTCTTTCTCTGCCATTCTGTGCTCACAAACCCTTCGCAGCTTAAATAAAGGGATTGTGGAAGAGAAATGGGGTTACCCGTTTCTCCTTTGCACCCCAGCCTACTGTTCCCATGGCTAATTCTAGCAGTTTTCTCCTTGTACAGCAACATGCAATTTATGGAATCTGTCTCAGCCCCTACCCCTATAATCCACCAAGATGATGGTCATTTGTTTATGCCAATACACTGAGCACCTATAGCATATTTTCACTGAAGTCCTGGAACTCAAATGGGTCAAAACTAAAATCTTATTCAGTCCATACTTTTGGCCGATCAAAAGTACAAATACATTATAGCCAGATAATACACCAAAAGAAAACTCTGACCTGCAACATGCCCCCTGTCCTCTTGTCTCCTGAGACCAGCTAGCCCTTCTCAATGCCAAACAAGTCAGAGAGCCAGGCGCCTGTAAATCAGGCCTGCAGCAAGCTGGGCTCTTACCAAACTTCTATCGGCCCAGGAAGCTGCACAATTGTTCCTGTAACAGCCCCGTGGGACAAGGACTTTCTCCAATTTCTGGTCTTTTTGCTGTTATGTCTAACTAAGGTCATGCAGAGGAAGCCATATGGCCTCATAACCAATCACACCGGGTGCCCTGCTTCCCCTGGGGGAACTTAGAGTCACTGCACACTGACGGTACCAATGGGAAACCTCTAAAAGTTTCCTTTTTTGTCCACTGTAAAGCTGCCCACTCCCTTCCCTTACTTGATTCTTCACCAGAATGCAGGAAGTCAGTGAGCATGGCTGATTCCAGTTCTCTAGAAAGCTCTGAACCGTCTTCCATTTTCTCTCTCCCAGGTCTTAAGCATCCATATTTAATGCAAGAGTAACTCTTGGCATTCAGGAACCAGAAAAGGAGTGGGCTACAAATCATCAAGACAGAACACGAAAAAACCCAAAGAAGCAAAAGTGATAACCAATCAATCAAATAAAAAAGCATCCAGCCAAGCCAAAGGATTGTGTAGAAACACTAGTATTTTCTCATTAAGATCTGCAGGGGATCAGCTCCAATTCCTCATCAAGGGAACAATATTGAGTTGCCTAACTACTTGTGCTGTGTCCCAAGTTGCCCTGAATTTAGACCCGGGCAGCACAGATGCTCATCTAGGGGAGCTGGTGAAGGACAAAGCTTGTTAATAAATTTTAACCTTTGTAAGCCATGCATTTCTAGTATAGCTGTTCAGTTCTTTCCTTGAGCATAGCCATGCACAATATGTGAATGAGCAAAGAAACTGTTCCAATGAAACTATTGGCATGCATGAAAACTTCAATTCTATGTGATTTTATATATCGTGAAATTTCTTCTTTATTTTTTCAAACTTTAACATTAAAAAAAATCCAATATTGGCTTGTTGCCTATGCAAATATTGGCAAGGAACCCGCCTCACAAGAAATTGGGTTTGCAGACCTTAACCCTAAACCAGCAGAAAGTTGCAGTATATGGGGACACGGAAGATAAAATATTTGGGGATGCTGACTCTAGAGGTGACTGTCATGCTGCCAGAGGAAGCACAGAGAAGCTTTACCTGTGTCCCTGCACTGTTGTGATGGGAGTACTCAGAGTCAGGGACCATTGCTACGGGCTTGCTGAAGGAGGGAGGCAAGTGAGAGAGATGCACTGTCATGGCAACGAACCAGGAGGAGACCAATCCTGTGTGGGAAGGGATATTGTTCCTGATGAAGGAAAACAATTTGGATTTGGGATTAGGTCCTATGAAGAAGCTAATCTGAACAAAGGTAGGTGACCAGACAGAGATGCAATGTTGTTATCTGTGGTCCAATCTGAGGGTCAGGGTGTGGAGGAAGTGTGAGTAATGTTAAGAGCACAGGTTCTCCAGTTAGATTGCTTAGGTCTCAACCACTTGGCACTGTCTCTATCAGTGACCCTGGGCAAGAGGCTGGTAATAGTGCTGACATTTCTGCTGTGTGGTTCATGTCAGAGCCAGAGACATCCCCACAGCTCAGTTCCACATCAAACACATTTGCCTATTCCACTCTGTTCATTAGCATAGCTTTCATGTCCCTGGGAGATGAATTTTAAATAATTATTGTTTATTATCAATTACCATGAAGCACCCATTCATAGAAAAGATCAAATGACAAGTTCCATCCTGAGACTCTTCTCAGTAGGCCTATCTTGCTGTGCTGAGTAAACTCTCGTGCCATGAACGTCACCCAATCCTAATTAAGTTGCTACTAAAAGAGCCACATTAAATCAGATCTCAAAATTTCATATATTTCCCAATCTTGCCCCATTTCCTCTGAGATGCTGCTCTGCTAGTATTGTAGACGTATCTATCTCTTCTTAATTTTGTATTTATTTTACCAACACTGGGTGACAGACAGTATTAGGAGTCTTCACATGTGAAGTTTTGGCTTGCTGCAAGTCCCAGTCCTACATACTGTATGATGGTGAATGCGTAAGTCCCTGGAGGAGCTGCTGGAAGTGGGCAAGGCAGCAACAAACTCAGCCAGACACAGTGGTCCATGCTGTACTCAGCACTCCAGGAGGAAACTGAGGCAGAAGGAATATGAATTTGAAGCTAGCTTGTGCTACATAGCAAGAGTCTGTCTCAAAAGAAAAGGAGGTGGCAGCATTTCAGATGGCCTTTGGGGAAGAAAGTGACAAATATGTCAACAACATGTAGTATGGACAGACAATCAATGCCTTGAAAGGAAGGGATAAAGTGACAGTTACAAGAACATTGTAGACCTTGTGCCAAGTGAGGAAAGACACTCACAACAGCACAAACACATAGTTCCATCTATACGAGGCAGCTCAGGGGTTCACTATACAGAGATAAGAAATAAAATGGACAATACCAGAACTTGAAAAAGGAAGAAATAAATAGTCACTTAGCAGCTATGGCATTTCAGTTTGGGAGATGCTGATGGTAGCTGTGCTTGTTCCAATAGACTGACTGCCCGTGAGTTGCAAATCACAGAAGAAAAGGGAGATGCAATGGTGAATTCTGTGTTATAAGCATTTTACCTCAGTCTGTCTCTGCCTTTTTGTTATCTCTGTAAACATACACTCTATATATGGATGTTCTCTATGTATGCTTATTCAGAATATATACATATGAATATATATATGCTTATTCAGAATATATATGAATATATATATATGAAGTATATATGCACATATATTTCCTAAAGTACTTAAGAACTTTCCATTTACTTTTACATATCCTTCTGTCTTTTCACTAATAGTTCTCTACTCTTCTTAACAAAATCCATATTCCAAATAATGGTTGCTTGTTTGCACGAATAATATTCTTATTCTCTCAAGCTAGCAGTACTTTGATTAATACCCTACTATAAAGTATAACCTACTTTGTACTCTGTCCTTCCCCACATTAGAATGGTTTTCTTTATCAACATTTTTTTTTCTATGCACCATCTAACAAAGATTTATGGTGAAGGTGATCTGGCTGGTTTTCTTCTACTAACTGTATGGCTATGTATGTTTATATGTGAGGGGGAGAGAAAGAGGCAAACATGAACAGAGACAGGTTTAAAAACAGAAAACACCAATGTGTTTGGAAGTACCACTTCCATGTGGCAGCTCAGGGCTCTCCTTTGGAATGTTACTCCAGTCAAATTATATAAATGAATAAGGTTTCAGGAGAATTTAAAGATGCCATCAGGGCTGGAGAGATGGCTCAGCAGTTAAGAGCACTGACTGCTCTTCCAGAGGTCCTGAGTTCAATTCCCAGCAACCACATGGTGGTTCAAAACCACCTATAATGAGATCTGGTGCCCTCTTCTCGCCTATAGGCAGGATACTGACTGACTGACTGACTAATAAATAAATAAATCTTTTTTTTTTAAAAAAGATGCCATCAATGGCATATGGATGCCATGGAACTTGGGCCTTATTATTGAATTCCACCAAGATCTTCCTAGAAGGTGAAAGTCTATTAACTTATATTCTATCCCAGACAAAATTGATTACAAATCGGGAAGTTCCAAAGCATGGCTCCAAGACAGGCAACATCATGATGGCTTCTTTTGAAGATCTACCAAAGAAAGACCAACCTACAAAGTTTATTCATTGTATTTTAGTTGTGGTTGGAGGAGTCGGGCAGGTAGAGTGGGATCGCCTTTGTATCTGTGGGAAGAAGAGGGGACCCAGGTGATTTGGTGAATGATCATGTGATCTTGAAATATGATATTGGTAAGCAGACCTCCATGATCCATGCAGTCTTGGTACATAATGGAAGATTGGAGTGGTTCGATTTTGGGATTTGAGGACACATCATACCTGTATTTAAACATGATCAGACCTGAGGAGGTACCTGGACAGAGCTCTGTACAGCTTTGTTCCAGAATGAGATTGTTGCCGCCACCTCCCTTTGTCCTCAAAGGCCAAAGACCTTTGCAACTTTTGCACAAAACAATAACCAACTAAAAAAATAAATGCTGAAAAAAATTAGCTTCAATTCATTTAAATGAAAAGCAAAGAAAGGAAGGATGGACTTATGGAAAGGTAAACCAGCCATTATAGAAAGATTTATTGTGTAGATTTTAAAATACAAAACTCTTGGTGCTTGAAGCTATGGCCTTTATTTAGAATGTTATTAAGGGACACACACAGTGTTGGTGATGATAAACGTGTGATGTGCTGCAGAATCATGTTAAAACCTGACCTATAATTGACTATGCGAATCTTCAACAGCAGGCAACATCTTTACAAATATCTCCCATCGGGAAATCCAGAGACTGAACTAATGACCAACCAGGGTATGGAGTGGTGCTCTTCACAGGCACAAGTTGGACCAGCATTATTTGCTCTTCAGCCCACTTGCAGAAAGATACCCAAGCAGGTAATTATTTCTTTTGTTGTATCTGTGCCTGCCATGTATTATCTTACTGAGAATGAGGTAGAAACTTTTTGGCATGTTATCCATGCATTGCATTTTATACACCAAAGGAAGAATTACTTAATGGCTAGAGAATGGCCAAATTAACAATAATGGGCCAGACTCTCATCCCATGCAATCAAATAGACATTTTCCTCTGAGTCCTGCAGCTTAAGACCCTCTCCTAATAACAGTAATAAATAATGGGGCAATTTCCGTGCCAGCTGCCAACAGCTGCCTTGCTCTAACCAGTTTTACATCACTGCGTCTC
Source organism: Microtus ochrogaster (assembly GCF_000317375.1). NCBI lineage: Eukaryota > Metazoa > Chordata > Mammalia > Rodentia > Cricetidae > Microtus > Microtus ochrogaster. The sequence continues at coordinate 64,711,875 of NC_022011.1, read as the reverse complement.
TACCTAAAAAAACCATGGCACTCTTGGTCCTGAGTATGATTCTTATTTTTTTTCTTATTTCTGTAGTCTTAATGCGTTGTTTGAGCTTGGGGGATGAATTTCAGGTTCACAGTATTGTTGGGGCAGGGCTTGATGTGGCTTACAAGACTCCTGTTAGGAGCATCTGGGGTGGGAGGAACTTCAGGTGTGGTTCTGGTGGGGAAGTATTAATTTGGCTGAACGTGATTACTTTGTTAGTTAGTGATTTGCCCTCATCTTTGGTGGTGTGGACCTGTTGAGTAATGAAGTTTTGTGCACTGAACTTGCCTAGCATTCCGAATGCTGAGTTCAGAGTACGTAACGAATCGCTAAGATAACGAGCAGGAGGTAATAGCTAGAGATGGCTCAGAGATGGGAAGAATAACTGGGGTCAATATGTGGACTGGTAAATAACCCGTTTTTTTTTTTTTTCTTCAGGCTTTATGGCTGTGTCATCTTGGTCAGGATCATTTGCTTTATTATCTTGGAGTTTCACTCTCTCTCTGGAGTTCTATGTGCGGGTGTGATTTAATCTTCACCTATTTGGAATTATGGGCACTTGGTTAGACTTCTGTTTTAATTTACCTCTGTTCGGATGCTACACGGAGTTATTGCCTGCCTACTCATTTTCCCCTGGGATTGTAAGACGCTCTGCTGCCTTACAGTGTGGGCCATCATCGCTCCCAATGGATGCATGTGGTAACCAAAGTCAGGGACTCCTGTCCGCATGCGCAGATTTGCAGAGCAGATGGCACAAAGTGGAAGTTGGAATCCAGGCAGTGTGACTCCATCGCCTATGACCTTCTCTATGCTTCGCTCCTCTCTTGTGAATGGCTAGCACAGACTCACAACTGCGAGTCACTGAATTGCCTTGTTTCCAAATATAGTGTGCAAGCAGACATACAAACCAAAGGACAAGAACACACTCCATGAAATGGAGAATACGCTTCCAGATACTCTTCAAGTTCTTGCTCCCCTAATATTAGGCGTTTATCTGCTCCTTCCATTCCTAGCAATATTACTCCGAGTCTCTGTCTTAGTCAGGGTTTCTATTGCTATGAAGATACGGTGCTGATTATATCTTGATCCAAAGGCAACAGAAAGTTGACTGTAGCACTGGACATGACTTGGGCATATGTGATATGTCAAAGGCCACCCCCCACAGAGACACAGTTCCTCTAACAAGACCACACCTGGTCCAACAAAGCCACACCTCCTAAGAGTACCATTCCCTATGAGCTTCTGGGGCCAATTCCATTCAAAGGACCACAGTCTCCGTAGCTCTCAGAGAACACAAAGGAGGGCCCATACCTGACTCTGTGTTGGTGAGCTTGGAAAAGCCCCTGCCAATCATATGCAGAGGCCCTCGTTGCATCAGCTTTTCTTGTGGGCGACATGTGTGGCCCTTTTTCAGTAGTGTCACAGTTCTCATTCATCATTTGGAATAAACACACCTACCGTATTTTTAATATTCTCGAGAGTAAAGCAATACATTAACTAGAACATTTCTCTTAGAGTAAATGATCTGTTTCACCGAGAGGAACATTTACTAGAATACTCGATTTCCATCTTCTCACGGTCTCATTTTATGCCATAACAGCTTTTCTCAATTACAAAAGAAGACTTTGAAAAAACACTCTGTCACATCCTTCGACAACGCCTTCCTGGTGGCAATACACACAGAGAGTAAAAGTCTAATTCTGGATCCAGACAGATGCTCTTTTGGGTCCCTGAATGGCATTTTCGGAAACAAACTGCTGAGGGCTTCAGAAACGAGATCTGTGATGTCTAGCAGAGTTTGTACAGCATCCTTATTAATATCCTCCTGATATCACAATACTTGCTGTCAGATGAGTTTTTATGTATTCCAGTTGTAGGGGATATATACTCATAAGATAACCTAAGGGGTAATTGAAACATATGTGTGCCTTTTGTAACCTTTATCTTTACCTATAGCAAGTAAATGGAACAAGATTCATACAGGAGTATCATATTTCTCATAGACATTTTAATGTCAACCACGAAACAATTTAATGTGTACAGTACAATATATGCACCAGGAATAATTGTTGTAGGGGTTTGCCGAACTATTGCTTAGGAAATTTTGTTTTCCCTCCCTTAGGGAAGTTCTGTAACCAAGGATGTTAGTAAAAGCTCATTATATGAACGTATATTACTTCATGCCTTGTGAGTTGTGCTAAGTGACTTAGATCCTCTTACCATTGCTTCTAGATCTTTCCTGGGTTCAAATGAGACAGCTTCATCATCAGAGTGGTATCTATTTATTTATTTGGGGTATGTGAAGTAGGCTCATCAAAGAAAAGTAGCCATGGCTGTGAATGAAATGGAGAATAATAGGACAGAGGAGAAGTGAAGAAGTTTAAAATCAGCATCAGATGTGAGAGACAAGCAGGACTCCATACACTGATAACATTCTGAAGTAACACGCTGAATTTTCTACAGGGTGTGAGGTAAGTCAAGGTGAAAATTGATTCAACACTATTTATCAAGCACCTTCAAGATGTCAGAAAGTCCTCTAGTTTCCTTTGACATATCAGTGAAGAAGCCCGGTATCTGACCTATACTGGACTATACCATATGTAGCCTGGTCAAGACCCACCCCAAGTGCTATTGGGCATCATTGAATTTAATCTTCATCTGTCAGTGAGGATACAGAGATGCAAAAGCTAACTGTCTCTCCTAGGGTTACACAGATAGTAATTTGTAATTTGAACTGCAAAGGTAACACCCTTAATTATTTTTAATTATGCAATATGTTAGATTTATTTTATTTTGTGAGTAACAGTGTTTGCCTGCATGGATGTGTGTATGTGCTTATAAAGATCAGAAGAGGATGGTTAGAAACATTGCAACTGGAGTTACAGATGGTTATGAACCACCATATGGGTTCTGGGCATCCATTTCTGGTCCTTTGTGAGCACATAAGTTCTCTTAACTGTCAAGCCATCTTTTCAGTCCTCAGGTATAACATTGCATTGGCTTATTTGAAAGATTTTTTAGTGTATTTTGCTCATATTCACTCCTCATTCCCAGCTCCTCCCAGATCTAACTTCCTTCTCTCTCTATCTGGCATCAAGTCGATTTGTGCTTCCTAAATATTCCGGGATTTGTGGCCTGTGCTAGAGCTCTATCACATTACCAAGTTGCCAATTGCTCCTCAGCTAGGGGTAGGACCTCATGCCTATACTCCATCCTTCATCCTGGGATTTCTTTTTCCAGCTTGAGCCTGCACAAGTGCCATTCATGCTATCACAGTCTCTGTGACGTCATCAGCTGTGTCTGGAAGACGTTGTTTTCTTGTAGTCATCCACCACCTCTGGCTCATACAACCTTTCTGTCCCTTTTCTGTGATGCTCTCTGAGACTTGAGGGTAGGGTATAACATAGATATCCCATGTAGGGTGAATGCTCCCTAGTCTCTTATTCTCTGCAGACTGACCACGTGAGTGTCTCTGTATTAATTAATTGCAAGAAGAAGCCTCTCTGATGTGAGTTGAAAGATGGGCATGGGGATACTTCAGTATGAGTTAGCTTAATACCATCTTCATCTAGAGAAATAATTGTAGTCATTTCCCTTCTATGTTCTATGTAGCTACAGATCCTTGGTCCAACAGTGGTATAAGGTTTGGGTTCTATCTCATGGAGCAGGCCTTAAATCTAGTTTTAAAAAAGTGGTTGATCCCTCCCATAACCTTTGTACTACGATTGCACCAGTGTACCTATCTGGCCAGGCCAGGCCAGGCCAGTCCTTTCGGAAGCTCCCAGCATTTTCAACTGGGTAAGACAGTTAGTTATTTTTCTCCTCCAATAGTAAGCCTAGTGCATTCCAGCACAGTGAAGCTAGCCAATAGGGATGAAGCCTCCAGGCAGCATCAGATGGATTCCTCAAGTAGGTGGTATCTTCAGCAACAGAAAAGATTCATTCTCTTAATCTTTTCATGGCATTAAACTATGATTCTAGATTTCTGATTCAAGACAGGTAGACGACCAGCCCAATTTATGGATGTACTGCCCGGTAAGATGGCAGGGCTGCATTAAAGCAGCCTCTGGGGACATCTAAGGAACCATATCCGTATTTCCTGCTACATACTTGGGGCTTCCTCACTACTCCACATGGCGTTTACACCTGCGAAACCGGACCTAGAACAATCTATCCAGGTTCAGTACCAGGAATGAACTTTGAGTAGTCGAAGTAACAAATCTAGAATGTGGAAGAGTGTTTGTGAGACAGGATCCATTATGATAACATTCATGCTTTAAAGTGCTCATCATAAGGAGTACTCTTGAACCTTTATTTTGACGATAGACTTAAGAGCTTCCAAAATATGGCTCTGTACTGGAATTGATATTAGGCTGTTGTTGCTAATGTTTTTAAAACAATCTCTCTGTTTATGGTTGACATACTCTAAATATTTACAACACGTAGCTCTCTAAATAAAAACTCAGATGAACCAAATAAATAACTTATTAAAGTGTCAGTTACATATTAAATTATTGGGAAGATGAGAATGTTTAAGAATAACCACAATATGAAAAACTCAAATGGTTTTCTTTAAGTGGTTCATAATTTCCTTGCCTTATTACTTCCCTCTTGCCCCTTGCCCACAAGCTGCAAGTTAATAGAAAACAGGAATGTGTGTGTGTGTGTGTGTGTGTGTGTGTGTGTGTGTGTAGGGGCTCGGGAGATTACGTTTGTGTATCCAAGGGTTGGTTATTTTATTCCCTTTATTTGGATTTCAGGAAAGCAGGAAACACATTTAACCCTTAAACATCATGGGAATAGGTCATATAACACAGCCACGAACCTCTCACAACAAATTAAATATAGCCAGGTGTGAGGGAAAATAAATTCCATATGTTAAAAATTATTTGAAGAGATAGAATTTCACTGGAAAATATAAATGGAATCTGGGGGTCCTTTCATTAAAAGATTTATTAAACTGTAACATGTCCAATAGCCGGTGCTTATGTGAGAATATGGTGAAGTCACCACCGTAGCCAGAAATACAACTGAGTAAATATTGAAAGACCTTGTTCACACTAGACTTGAACTTCTTCTTGCTCAAAGTGGACTTCTTTTCCTTTGCTACATTAGACTATTTGCTGGGTTCTGTAAATTTTTCTTGAATGTGGCAAACATTCTAGAAACTTCTTCAATCCTGAGAGAAAGCAATGTGTCCAAGATCTGGTTTTGTACTGCGGTTCCCTCTGAAGAAGAGCCTTAATGATATACTTTCCCCATGTTAGATACTTCACGGACATAAGTTGGCTCCATTCTGACTGCACCCATATGAGATGCCATTGCTGTCCACCTCATCCAGAAGTGGAGATGGGAGATTTAACCAATCAGTTCTCCCCAGCCTGTAGACTGAATACAGTTCTCCCTCGTTTCAAAGCACTTTTGCTCGGTCATGCTCTTTCCTAAGAAAGAGGATTTCCAGGACACATAGTAGATAATGAACAGTCATAACCATGTCTGTGTGCAAAGGAAGGAAAGCAGAATACCACTGTGGAACAGTGAAGTGGAGATGAAGTTACTTGGCTACATCTATTTGTCTGGGTGCTTCTTTAGCTGGGTGGTCATCAGCCATTCCTTATGCTCTGCCAGGGTTAAACCTTAGGATATATTCCACGAATGCATCCCAGTTTTATAGACAGGTAGCCTGACTACCTGACAGTCTCAAGGTCAGACAGTTAATAAGTGAGAAAAGACCAGCTTTGCCAACCCTAGACTCTGTGCTTTGTCTTGCTTTTCCCAGAAGAGGAGGAAAAATAGTCATAAACACTACACACAGAGTTGGTCTGCAAAATATACCAGACACATCTAAATCTACTGGTCCTAACCATTTCCTTCTGAACTCTAATCAGTTCCTAATTCATTTCATTTCATTCTGCTCAGCCTATAAGAGCTAATCAGAATGGCTCCAGAGGCTCCTCGAGGGATTAGGGGCTCAGGAATGGGAGGAAGGCATGGCTAGCATCAACTCTCTCCAGACCCCTTATCTACTTTCGTTCTAGCACAACTTCATTTAGGCCCAAAGCACAGGAACCCATTTAAAACACTGCAGTAGATTAGCTGTCAGGAGCGAAAGCATTTGCCATGTGAATATACAAAATAAAATGTGGAAGTCATTTTGTTAAAATTAAATCCGAACAGAATCAATTGCTTCGCTTGCCATATGGCTTTCTGGACTCATATAAACTTGTACCAAGTCAACAAAGAACCTCGGAGGTTATCTAAGCAGACTGTGAGCTGAAAGGAAGACTCTCGGGGCTGGCTCTACACTTTGCCTATAAGGTGAATCCTACAGAAAGGGTCATTTGTGGAAGGGCACAGTGCTACTTTAAGAATTTCTAGAAAGTTTATTAGTTGGGGATCTACTTGGAGGAAGTTAGTCACTAGTGGTGTGCCTTTGGGCATTATATCTGAATTTTGTTCCCCTGGTCTTTGTCCCATGCTCCTCATGCTGAAAGGTTCTTTCTCACTGTGGGCTCAGAGTCTGTATCCAAGGTCGAAGGACTTCTCAATCCACGAGGCAAAGTAAGTCCCCCATCCCTTTCTCTTTCTTGGGCATTGTGTCAAAGAGGCAAGAAACTAACACAGTAAGCAAACGTCCTTGTCATGTAAGCTCTGCATGTTATGATTGTCTTCTGAGTGTTTACCTGTCCAATGGTGTTATAGCATGGATAGCGAAAGTTATGCAGTGTAGACAGTAAGACAGTGCTGCAGAACAGATCACAAGGTCTTACTATGCCCTAAGTCTGCCGTGGGCCCCATATTATAAGTGAGTTTGTGTTTTTTTTTTTTAAATATTTATTTATTATGTATACAATATTCTGTCTGTGTGTATGTCTGCAGGCCAGAAGAGGGCACCAGACCTCATTACAGATG
>NC_022011.1:64700556-64704527 GCF_000317375.1 Microtus ochrogaster | reverse complement strand
ATATTCTCATCAAAATTTGAGAAGGAAGCAGGATGCATTTGTTCAGAACAATGCGATGGCACGATTACAGAGGGTTACCCTGACAAGGTTGACAATGGGCCCCATGTGTGAGCGTCCCCAAGGGCTTCGCTTCATTTTCATTTGCTAATGGTTCTATGTGATTATCTAGAAACCAAATAGAGGGAAGCCGCCTGTCTTTCCAGGATGGGCTTAAATCACGTCCATGGTTTCCCCTAGAGGCCTTGATTTCCCACAATTATTCTAGTTTTTTCTATCATTCCTGTTTCACCAAGGTTGGAGGTCAGGTGGAGACCTGAGAGAAGGTGGGATGACTCTGAACTCCAGGTCTTCCCTCATCGCTGAGCCTCACTCTCTGCCTTGGTTCCAGAGCCATGAGACGTGACGTAAACTGCTGCTCTTCGATTGAGTCCTTTGAGCACAAAACACCACTCATGGGAGAATGCATAGTTTTGTTAATACATCATCCTGGTAGCTGATATATCCACGTATGATGTGGGAGTGATTTCTTATTAATAAAGAAACTGCCTAGGCCCATTTCATAGGCCAACCCTTAGGTGGGCGGAGAAAACAGAACAGGATGCTGGGAGAAAGAAGCTGAGTCAGAGAGTCGCCATGATTCTCCCACTCCAGACAGACACAGGTTAAGATCATTCCTGGTAAGCCAGCTTGTGGGCTACAAAGATTAATAGAAATGGGTTAGATTAATATGTAAGAGCTAGCCAATAAGAGGCTGAAACTAATGGGGCCAGGCAGTGTTTAAAAGAATACAGTTTCCGTGTAATTATTTCGGGTAAAGCTAGCCGTAGGGGCGGCCAGGTGCCGGGGACGCAGCCCCGCCGCTCATATTTCAACACACATAACACTTGACTTTCCACAGAGTATCTCCCTTCGCTCTAGTTAATAGCGCTCTCGGGCATTCCCTTCTCGGCAGCCACATCTAACGCATTTGCTTATTTGGCAAATGTCTCATAATAGGTACAAATGGCGTAGATTCAGGATGATACGATTTTATCAGGCAATAAAAGCACACATTTCTCTAGTAATCAGAACTGTTAAAAGGAAGTAAATCGGCTGGGCGGTGGTGGTGCACGCCTTTAATCCCAGCACTCGGGAGGCAGAGACAGGCGGATCTCTGTGAGTTCGAGGCCAGCTTGGTCTACAAGAGCTAGTTCCAGGACAGGAACCAAAAGCTACGGAGAAACCCTGTCTCAAAAACCAAAAAAAAAAAAAAAAAAAAGGAAGTAAATCTATGCTTCCCCTTGTTGACTCTCTCCACCATAACAGGCCTTGGCTCAGCTGTTCTAGATAATGTTGGGGTTCAATGGAAGCTTCCCCAGTATATGATATGACTTTCCTACCTGCTCCCACACATAGGCAGATCCTCAACTTGGTTTAAGGCTCTGCACTGGCTTTCTCGGAACTTTTAATCACCCGATAACAAGGGGTCCTGTGATTTTTATTTCACTCTAAACCTTGCAAATTATGTAGCTGGCCTTGCTTGGATTATTCGCTTTAAAACAAGCACAAGGAAATTATAGCAGAAGTAAGACCGGAAGGCAGCATTTCCTGAACAAGATACTTGTGCACTCCGCTCCTACCCGAGATGAACAATTAGTGATCGCCATGCAGGGAAAGCAAGCTGTGAAAGTGGCTCCCAACTTTCGGGTCATGTGTCTGCATCAGGTTTAATCACGGGGATTATAAAATGAATTCCATGAACAAAGGATGGACTTGTAACATCATTGGAGAAATGCTTCTCAAAATCCAATGCCGATGCTTTTGTTTAGTGATTGACTTGTTGCTTCTGGCTCCCTCCCGCAAGCGCAGACAGTTCCCTGTTCATGGGAAGCAACTGCTGGAGATATGGCTCCCTGCAACTTTAGTGTGACTGCTGTCTCCCTGTCTCCCGAACATCCTTTCCAGCTGTGTGCCGTGTCGTTGCCGAGGCAACACGGCAGCCGCCAATTGTTTTCAAGTTTCCTTAAAAATATAAACAGCAGTCTTGTTAACGAGGCATATCAAGAAGTAGACTCTATATCATGTGCGATGACATGGCCCTTTGCCTGCAGGTGTATGTTCCTTCTGCATTTAAACCGTGCTTCAGGTTTCTGTAATTGTGAGGGGCATCCCGCCCAACCACATTTTTGGTATCTGTCCGCCGCTGGCCCATCGCCCTTGCCTTATTCCTCAATCCTCAATAGTCACTAGAACTGTCTCATAGCTGGTGTCAGATTAGTCTCCATTGGACATGCAATCTTCACCTAACACAGGCTAATCTCTGCAGGAGGCGAATCTGAGAGGTGGGAGGCAAGGGGAACCGAACAAATGAACTGACTTGTTTATCTCCTTGTTTTATTCCATCCAGCGTGTTCTTTTCCCCTCAGAGCAAGGCCTGTACTCCCAAGGCGCCAAGGTCTTTAGATGGGCATCCACACAGCTTGACCCTCTTCGCCAGACTTAAGAATCATCATTTCTCCTTTTATATTTGCATCCTTGCCATTCCAAGGATGTCCATGTTCTCTCCGGTCTAGAGAGTGTGCATTCTAATTCCTTGAATTCAAGCTTCCTCTGAGGGTAGGTAGATGCCTTAGTTGAGAATGTGCTGTTCTCACAAGCCTAAGGATCCCAGCTCAGATTCTCAACATTCACATAAATAGCTGGGCGTGGTGGTACACCTCTATGACCCCAGCCCAGGGGAATGGGAGGAGCAAAAGGGGAGTAGGAGGGACATACACCGGAAGAGCCCAATAGCACACTGGGTAGCCTGCCTAGTCAGATCAGTGAGCTCCAGGTTTAGTGAGCCACTGTCTCAGAGAAGATGGAGAGCAACTAAAGCAGATAATTGTCACTGATCTCAAGCTGTCTACACTATTTTCTTCACCCTGGTCACTGCTACTTGTTTTATAAGATGCAAGTGACATGCTGCCCTTTTCAGAAGGACATAACACTCCGAAATCCCTGTGTCATGACACCTTTCCAGGCTTCCAGAATTGAAAAATTACACATAATTGTATTATATTACTCATTATTTATTTGAGTCTGCCATTAGGTTTGGCCAGTTTGGGAACAGGCTTCTACTTTTTTGACACTTGGTACTCAAGGTCTGATAGTTTGATGAATGCGTGATTGAATAAATATATCAGTGGAATGAACACAAAGGATATTTTATTATTAATGGCAATGCACAATGTGTTGTGAGAGCTGTCATGCTGTCTTGACAGGCAATCTCTGTTTTGTAGTTTAACCAAGTTTGAGGCTTTTAAGAGGGACTCAAAATCTTTCTGAGTAAAATAAAAAAAATAATATATTGTAAATCAAAGTTGCTACTGGGTTGTCAGACTTTGCGGATGGAAAAATAGCTTTCTTACTCCTTCCCTATGATTCTCTGTCCCCTTCCCTCTCGCTCCCTCTCCCCCTCCCTCCCTCCCTTCCTTCCTTCTTTGCTGTGCTACTAATGTACCATGTACTATTTTAGAATTAAGGATGCAACGGAGGATCCTGCAAACCGCAGAAAGCGTACCACACAAAGATGAAAATACTAATGGTGTTTGACGGAAGTTGGCAGCAGACTCTTCTACAGTTTCAGAAAAGCAAACATTCTACTCCTTTGCTTATTATCAGTGCCTACATGAGCGTATACAAGCCAGTTCCTTGTCCACTGCCAGACAGTTTCTAGTTTAATCAAATGAACCTTAAACTCTCTGGAGGGATTTTTAGAAAACTCTTTGACTGCTCAAGACCTCTCTCCTTCATGCTTCTTCCTCTTCAAGACAACAACCCATGCTACAGTAGTTTATGGCAAGAATGCATTTAAAAACTTTATTTTGAACAAATGTGATATATATAGTGCATCATGTGCTCTTGTGACGCATTTCCAAATGGACTGAAATCTACCATCAATGGAATTAACATATCCATCTCTCTCTCTCTCTCTCTCTCTCTCTCTCTCT
>NC_022011.1:64685637-64700456 GCF_000317375.1 Microtus ochrogaster | reverse complement strand
TATATGCATGTATGGTTGGGAACTGAAGTTCTCTGAGAGAAAGAAGGTCACAGCTGTAGACCCATTGACTGACTCCAAGTTCATGATTGTGAAGAGTTGGAATGCTGTAGACTGGAAGTCAAAATTGTCCTGGGCCAAAGCACCTCCTCAATAACCATCTGTCACTTACCTTGTGTATGACGTAATCTCCCCTTCCGACTACCAGATATATGCTTTTCTCATATATCAACTGAGCAGACCACTGACTTCAGCCAGCCCTGTCGGAAGAGTCAGAAGAATGACAGATGGTGAGCAACGCCTTGGGGAACTATGAGAGAGGCTCCAGGTGCATCGACTTCAGGTGCACTCTGTTCCCTGGATTGTTCTTGGGTGCGATTCTGTGCCTGTTGAGACAAAGGACCACATTCACTTCACAAGCCATGCTCATCTTTGCTGGATGTCAGAACATAGCTGTGGAACCCAATCTGGTCAGAGTATCCTGAATCTGGAGATGGCCTTCTGCCTTGCTTTCATGTTTTCCCAGCTATACTCTATGGCATGGACCAGACAATTGTGTTTCAGCTGGTCTGTCCTGAGAAAGGTCTGGAAAGGGCTGTTCTGTTATTATTTAAGCATGCACTTACTGCCATTTATTTACATGTCTTACTGATCATATTTTTCCGACTATGTGTTTTTGTTTTTTATTAACTCAATCAACCTTCATCGGATCACTGTTTTCTTTGTTTCATTCCTTTGTGAAAGTGCACCAAAGCTGAAGTAAGTTTGTCTTCAGCGGTAGACCGTAGTCAATCCATTCTTTCCGGTCCTCAGATCCCAGGTCCAGCAGACAAGATCCGTACAGGGCTGAGAAGCCAACAAACCCCAAAGCTAAAACTGTGCTTAGCTGGCATCTGGAACTTTAGCAGACATTTCTTGCTTTGCTGTAACCTCTGTGCTAAATAGTACCTCCACTGGATTTGATAAATTCACTGAGTTCCGACTTCCTTTAGTTCTATGACCATAAAAACTCATATGACTGCTTCCGTGGTGGAACAGTCCACCCAGCAAAACCCCAGTCCACATCCTAGGCCGTGTTGACTCTCTAGAACTTCTGTTTCAATGTGTTAAGGAAGATTAAAGACTTGATAGGACGCTAGCATTGCCCTTTCCTTTTGGTCAATCCTTCTCAGAGAAACAAAGATTCCTTTAACAAACTTCCTCTAGTGTGTCTGATGCGGTGATGTGGAGCCAAGACACACCCATGTCTGTCTGTGCTGTGATGCTTTAAGTCCTCACTGAGTTTAAGAGCAGAAAAAATTCAGTGCAAAGTTGCTATCTATCATCCTGGCCTGGAGCAAGAGCCCTGCGCAGGCTCGGGTCACTGTTCTGGAGTAGTAGAAAATTCTGCATTTTAGGTATTCTTAAGAAAGACTATACTGATGCACTGAAGGATGGCTCCACTCATCCTCTCTTCTGGGATCCTTCCAGAGCTCCAGGATCTTCCACCTCATTTGTGAACAACTGAAAAAGATAAACAATGACCATAAAAGGAAATCCAAACCTTCTGCTATCGGAAGCCATCTGCAGGATGCATTCCTTAGCTCCCAGAAAGTAAGTAATCTCACTGCCATCTACCAAAAGTAAGAAAAGCTTTGCTAGCAATTTTCACTAGGTTTAGCACATGTAATCAAAATGGTGTACGCATGCATATATGCACACCAGTCAGGGACAGAAAAGGTGCAATAGGAACATTCTTGCATTATTAGGAGCTACGATCTGAATTTAACAAGAGAGGCTATAGAATGGAATGGAATGACCAGTCTCACTTAAAAAAAATGCAGTCCATCCATTTGATAATCAATATAGTATTCCCTTCTTAAATTTATGTAAGATGAATTCACTATCATCTCAAAATAATTTCAGTGTTTGCTCTGAATGTTCTTTATACTGTTCTAGATAACACTAGATAATATAATATATAAAATAATATATAATATATTATATAAAAATATAATAATAAATAAACATTAATTAATTAATTTTTTCAAGATAGAGTTTCTCTGTGTAACAGGCCTGGCTGTCCTGGAACTCACTTAGTGGACCAGTCTGGACTCAAACTCGCAGAGATCCTCTTGCCTCTGCCTCTGGATTAAAAGCGTGCACCCCCACTGCCTGGTCTGAACATCTTTTTACATAGTTTGCATTCAGTGTTAATTGCCTTCTTGGAATAGGTTTTTCTAAGTAGAATTCTTGGATGAAGGCTGTGCACACCCACTGCTCTTGTTTAGAAAACAGTGCCTATATTTTCGCTAGGATGCTTAAGAGAACCCATCTCTGCCACCCACCCATCTAAGGGGCTGAGATTTTAGAAATGTCAGTGGTTTCATTTGCATTTTCCCAGTTACCAGAACATTCCCATCCCCGTATTTTGGGGACTGCTAGTCTAGCATTTTTACTTTTATGAATTTTTGGTATATTTTCCCATTTTGAGTTTAAGTATCATTTGTTATTAATGAATTTTGTTCTTTGGTAATCTCACATATGTGGGTAATGTATTGTGGATGCTCCACCCACTTTCACTTCCTTCCTTCCCACCCTTGGCAGCCCCTTTCTTCTGTAGAAATGTCTTTCTAATATTCTAGGATTCATGGTTTTTGTTTTGCGTCTCATGGAGTTTAATAGAGCCTTCTGCCTAATCTCGGATTTGGACCCTGCTGGGCTCACTGTGGGTACACAGCTGAGAGAACGCCTCTGCCCTTCACAGAACCTGTTAGTTACTAATAGCCATGCTCACCTCTCCCACCATAGCTGAGTCAGGTCCCGCTTATGTGGACCCAGCATCAGCAGGGGCAATAGTAGTTGTGAGTTCATGATTGTCATGGCCCGGTTGTGTGTAGAAACTGGCCTCCTCTTCCACAATATTCCTTGAGCCTTGAAAAGGTGGGTAGGATAAACAGGTTGCTTAGGGCTAAGCCCTCAGAAGTATTTTATTCTTAGCATCTTGTGCAGCCAATAGTCTCTGCATTCACCTCCATGACTGCAAAAACAGGCTTCTCTGACTAAGGTCTAGAGTAGCCTTTTTCTATGGTATAAACATCAACATTTAGAAAGCAGTGTGGTGCTAAATCAATTTAGCTAAGAAGTAGTAGGAGACTCCCCTAGGGCCCAAGACCTCCCCAGTCATGTTTCTGAGTGGATATACAGTATTAGGAAGTGCTGTGGAATATTACTTTAACTGTCTAAAGGCGTGTTACATTTGTTTATGGTGCATGTGTTTAATGATGTAAGATGTGTGTTTCGTTATGTAAAGACGTGTTGCATTTATTTCACCTTGCCTGCCTGGGGTCCCATATTGGTCTAATAATAAAAAGCTGAACAGTCAGTAGCTAGACAGGAGAGGGATAGGTGGGGTTGCTGGGCAGAGCGAATAAATAGGAGGAGAAATCTAGGCTAGAGAGAAGAAGGAAGAATAAGAGAAGGAGGAGAGAATGAGGGACATGGCCAGGGCAAGAAGCCAGTCAGAAATCAGCCAGCCAGACATAGAGAAGCAGCGAAAATTATATAGAAGGAAGAAAGGTAATAAGCACCAAGGCAAAAGGCATATAAAGAGAAACAGGTTAAGTTAAAAGAGCTGGCCAGAAACATTCCCGAGCTAGACCAAGCATACAAAACTAATAATAAGTCTCGGTGTCATGATTTGGGAGCTGGATGGTGGCCCAAAAGGAAAGGCCTGGTACAAGGAAGGAATTCCCTTTTGTGGAATAAGCCTCAGATCCAACCAGGACTGGTATTCTTCACAGTAATTGTGACATAACCAGCTAGGCAGACATGAGGATGTTTTAAAGAGATGATTGGTGGCCCTTATGTTGGCTATCAGACTATTAAACCAATAGATTTTCCCCCAAACTTGGTTTCCCTGAGGACTCTATGCTCGAGAAAGAGACATTCTATAGCCTGTGTGCACCACCTGACACTAAGGAAGCCAAGCATCACAGAGGAAGCTTCCAGTTAGTTCCAACTTTCACTCTCTATACTTTGGTGTCTTTCGGGTTTTATGAACTCCTTATGGTGGGCAATGAAGAGGGATGGCAAGAGTCTGCATTGTTTTGGAGGCCTCTGGTCCTCTCTTTGACCCACAACTCATAAAGTGGTACCCTACATATGGCGCGGGATTAGAGTTTAGTGACCCACTACTTCTGAGAATTCCATTGTCCAACTTTCAAAATTGGGTGGGGAGAGAGATGGGAGGATCTGGGAGACACTGGGGGAAGAAGAAAACACTATCAAAATATATAGTATGAAAAAAAATTAAATAGAAAGATCAGTAAGTATATATATTGAGAAACAACATTGCCTTTATACATTTATTAAATTTTTAGATTTATTTATTGTATTTGCATGAATGTTTTGCTTACATGTACATCTTTGTGTTGTATGCATCCTGGAATGGGGGTTATGGAAGGTTATGAACCACCATGTGGGTCCTCTGTACGAACAAATTCTTTGAACCATGGAGCCATCTCTCCAGCCTCCTTTTATAGTTTTTATTTGGAGCACCAGGTAGTAGGTTTCCGTGTGGCTTTATCATAGCCCCCTCAGTTTGATTAACGCTCCCTGACATTGTCCCTCATCATCATCATCTTTAAAATAATAGCAAACACATTAGAGAACCCATCAGATCCTTTATTAGCTTTATTTGAAGGACAAAGGCACTGAGCCTGCTTCCCCAAAGTGAGCTAATAGTGAAGACAGTCACAAAAGCCTACTCTTGCCCACTTGTGTTTGCTTTGCCTATGTCCTGCTTCCCATCAGCCTCTCTGGTTGATAAAACACCTGTGATCAACAGCTGTAACTAAACATGAAGAGTATCCATATAACAAGACAAGTTGATATGGGTGCTTTCAAGGTAAAAACATCCCCATTCCTAGAGATGCACTTCCCTGGGATGCTGTGTAGCCACAAAAGAACTCCTAGAAGCCACAGGGGATTCTTAGAATCAATAAAAAAAATCAGTTCTTCCAATTGTCCTCATTTGGTGAGGCTTCTCCTTGGTCTGTGTTATCACCTGTGCTCTGTCGTGGCCTATGAGGGCTATGCAGGGACCTGAGACAGCAATGAAAGAGGTATTCACAACTTCGATAGTGGAAAGCAGAAAAATATATATATATATATATCAACAAAATAGATTATCTATAAAGCATTTAAAGTGCTAATTTCTAATCCTAATTTTTAAAGAATACGTAATACCTGAGGTGCCTGACAGTTTTCATGTTTTGAAGAATTTTAAGCTATCTGATGGAGAATGGATTTAAATAAGCTAACTTAATCCCATTAAACAAGTACATTTGCTATTGAAACAAAGAGGAAAAACACAGATGTAGAGAAATGAAGGCGAATTTAATTAATCCAGGCCAGTGGGTACAAGAAGACAATTTTAATATAAAAGCACACTCACACACCCGGAGTTCAGCGATCCACAGTAAACCGGAAACAGGAAGCGCTCCAGTCTCGCGTTCCAATTCATTAGTAAAAACATTCGCCCGAGGCTGTCCCGCCCCAAAAGGCGGGGTCTCTCTACAGAGAAATTTATGGTTTTTTTAGGTTAACTAAATTTTAGCTAATAAGGGGATAATACTTCTGAAAACTTTCTGAGTTCTTAGTTGTTCTTAAGGTATAGCCTTGCTTAGAAGTATAATAGATACTCAGAGGAAGATCTTACTATTTTCTAAGTAGTTTGAACTCTAAGAAGCCAAGCAATATCATAACATTTTAGAAAGAATATTTTATATATGCGCTAGCAATAAACCAATGGAAATTTCCTTTGGGAAAGAGGGAATAAGGCCAGAAATAATTGTTAAATATAAAGTGGTTTCAGGAAAAGATTATTAACTCACAATTGCCCTACAGACATATATAAATACAGAGGAAGTCTGAATTCTATTGGGATTTTCGTCACTTAGTCCGCAGTATTAGCAGAGAAATTTGAAATCTCCCCCATTAGCGTTCAGAGTGGAGCCCAGAGGAAATGTAAACCAGATGAAGTCTGTTTCAAGACCTGGAGCTGAAGCTGTTGGTGATGTCCCAGGAAAGCAGCAAGAACACACAGCCGTTCTCTGAGAAGTTCTAAACTTACCAAGTCTTGACACCAAGAGAAACGAGCTCTACTTTGGTGACCACTTGGCTTATAGAAGATGTAGTGTCCACTAACTGATTTTGAAACTTAATTCACTATTTCTTTGATTCATGCTGTGTTTGTTTGAGAAGAAAAAAATGGTCCAAGGTTCTTGTTTTGCTGTGACCAAAGCTAAAAGAAGCAAAAGTGACTTTTCGAGGTGTCTATTGCTTGCTAAATGCATATCACCCATTAGTGCACACAGGGTGTGCTCTGCCCCCAGTCATCTGTGGGAAAGGGAGGTCGGAGGAAGAGTTTACCACCGTTGCAAGAGGCTGTCACTCCCCAGTGCGGGTGCTCCTTTCAAGGACCATACCGAGAAAGGAAAGAGAGAACGGGATGTGAAGGGAAGGGGTAGCAGTTACGGCTTCGTGTTTGAGAATGTGTCCTTCTGAAACCATGACAAACAAAGGCTGTTCAGTCACATTGTGTGGAGAATCTGCTCTGAGCCAGGCATGGATGAGATGACAAACAGTGGTCACTAAGACAAAGCACTTCTCATCCAGAAACAGCACCTTTAAAATGCAAAGAGAACACCAGCTGGCAATGAGTCCCGGTTGAACGGGGCGATGTTTTGAGAACTTCATGTACTGGGATGTGAAAATGGGACCAATACAGGTTAGAAGAAGCAGGCTGGGAAGATGAAATGTTATTTATTTTTTTTTTCCAAGAGCTAAGTTTTAGCTCTAGGAATGAGCAGTCTTTAAATTCAATCGTAACTGCTAGGGAAGTTTTAGTTTTCATTGTAATGATAATTGGAGAAATAGACGGTGGTGTAGCGGCAGTAATGACGGCAGCAAACAGACTTGGGGATAGGCAGTTAGGATAAAACCCCTGGTCCTTTGAATCTGGTGCGTGAACGGAGACTCCCATTCCATTAGCCCTGTGTTTTGGAGGATAGAATCTCAGATTGATGAGGTCTGTAGAGATGACTGTAGGGGAAGCCCCTTGAAATGGGGGTGTAGCTCCTGCAGCCACGATGTTGATGCCACCAAAGAGTCCAAGGCCACTACAGGAACAGTGTTTGCCAAAGGCAGAGGCTTCAAGTGCGCTTTAAACAAAGCTACAGTACAAAGCACTTATTGGAACCTAGAAGCTGGCAACCAAGATGGGGTCCAAATACAGCCCCAGTGCATTATAGTTTTGAATTAGTTTCCCTAACCACTTAGCTATACCAAAAGCTCCCGGAAGAGAAGAACACAATGGCGCACCCACAAAGACTCTGTGGAGATGCCTTTAGCTTAGACGATTCACAGTATTGTCAGCATGATAAACATTAACAGATTTTAATATAGCCAGGAAGGCTCAAACAGGATAACATCTAGGACCTATAGACTTTCTGTGCTTTGTTGGCCCCTGATCACATTGGATTTTATGACATTTGTGCCAATAATTAGAAGGTTTCCAAGAATGATTTTCCAGCTAGCACCTCCCTTAGTATCAGCTTAGGAATTCTGTAGCCTGGATTCTATGCAGCACGTATCATTTTTATGCTAAATATCTACAAAATTGCAGCCATGAAACTGGGCCAACAGAATACCTTCTGATGCCTGGTGGCCTTCCTCAGGGTACCCATCTTCCAGATAAATGAGAAACATACACCCTGGCTAGTGCCAGCCCGGGAAGAACTGGCTTAGAGTGAGGAGCTCCACTCCTTTGGCCTCATTTCCCTTTGCTTTTTAACACAACTATAGCCCATTTGCCTGATTCTATTTTATTGATGTTCATGAACCAAGGAAGAAATTGAAGTGCAGTAGGCCCAATTTTCACGCACGCAACTGGTACCTAAGCTTCTGAGTGCACATACGGAGATGTACTCTTGCTTGACTTGGGAACAAATTCTTGAACATGAGGATGTTTACAACTGCCTTCCGTCGCACTCAAATAGACTGAGAATGTTCTCATCACCGGAAGAATTCAGAATGAGAGTAAGGTTTCCTGGGGTTATACACACCTGAAGTTCTACAGAATAGTTTATATATGTGAATGAATTTGTGGCTTTGCAAACAGCGATGTGCAAATATAACAATAGTTTGTATCCATCTTCTAAAAAATACTAATATCTGAGTGGTGGGTATTCTCCCGTTTAGGTTGAGTTCTTCTTTGGAGAAGGATGCTGCCTTTTTGGACTAGGGCCTTTGCTGCGCTCAAGGCTCTGCATTATCACTTTTGTTTGCAAGGCGCATTTTTTTTTGTGTGGCAGAGCTTATAACGGTGCAAGTCATTTAATGAGTTATCAGCAAACATGCAAAAGAAAAAGAACTTTGATTGAATTTCATAAGCTGCTTAAGATTCCTGTGTTCTTGGATTGCAACGAATGTTTACACTTCTGCTAATAAAATTCTATCACGCAGATGACAGGTACCAATTAAAGGCAATCATGAAGCGTGCGCTTGCTCTCTGCCTTCTCCGAAGCAGACTCTTTAAGCTGGTTTGCTGAATGGCATCTGGCATGGGATAACTTTGATCTTCAGCAGTTTCCACAGCCTGTGGGATTTCAGCCATGCCCATGTGGGAGGAACAGAGGAAGTGGAAAATGACTTTAGGTGTGCATTGAAGCGTGAAGATCAATGTGTGCTTCCAGCTGCTGAAACAGTGATATTTATTTTAGCAGAAGAACACAAGCCATGGAAGCAGGCAGACGTGCTCATGTAGACTAGCTCATACTATGTAGGAATATCTGTGTCTTACTCACCTGAACTGTTAGCAGGTATATCCCATCAGAGATCCTACTCTATCTAGTAAAGCTGCCAGGAAAACCCAAGCACCTTGGTCCAGCTTACTGTCTTGCCATCCTTGTTACCTTCAGCTTCCAGTCTGTGGGTCCACTTATTAGAACAGTTGCCCTGGAAGTAGCCCACACTGTTTCTGCTCATACACCATTGAGTAAATTCAGTTACACCTGATCTCACGGGAAGTCGAAAAATATAATTAAGCCTAGCGTGCACATGCTGGAGAAAATAAGACTCTTGAGGAGATAGGTATTTTCATAGTAATTATGTATGGTTCTTGCTATAATCAAGCAAAATGGGTTCACTCATTGGTGACTACAAATCTGATAAACACAGCCAGGAAATCAAGTCAGGCTTGTTACATGGAGCAAGGAGAGCTTGCTGGTGTTTTTCCAGTGCAATACTTCACTGAACAAAGCTAGCAGGGGGCCTTTCATTTTTATTTTAAATTTAAAAACATATACACATGTATACTTAGGGAAGAGTCACCACCATGGGTAAGAGTGGGGATGTTGCTGAGCATGCTCAGTTTGGGATCATACATTCTACATTCAAGTCAGTGGTAGCCTAAATGCCTGTAGGTGGCTGACATTATCATAAGCACGGTTTACTATGGGTCACCTAAAAGCTACTGGTAGCTTTTGACATTCTGTGGACTGAAGGCAAGGAGTTACAAATTGAGGAAGGTGTCAGATCACGCATTCTAGGATGATAAAATCCCAACTTCATGCTGCTGCTTTCCAGCTAAGACCAAACCAATAGCAGAGCAACAAGTAACTTCTCATGAGGTTACAGACAACCCAGGGCCAGGGCAGCTTTCACCTGCCCGCACAACTGAATAGGAAACTGATGGCAATCAATTCAGTATGTCCTCCTATGTGAAACCTACCCCTTGAGCTTGGGGCGGCACAGAACAATCTCTGAGCGACTGTACAACCACAGCAGACAGGAATAGTGGGTGGGCGTCTGGTTCTCTGTTTCCACCTGGGCCTGTCTTTGTTCACTGTGCCTGTATTCAAAGCTCACTTATGGCCGGAATGATGGCTCAGTAGATAAAGGCACATGCCTGATGACCTGAGTTGGACCTCCAGACCTAATCAAGAAAGGAGAGAACGGAGTTTCTCAACTTGTCCTCTTCCATCTACACACAGATGTGAACTCAGGGCTGCCTTTCCCCACAAAATAATTGAATGTAAAAAGAATAAGTAAATAGGGGTCAAGGAGAAAGAAGGCTTGATGGCTAAGAATATTTTCTGCTAGTGGGCAAATAAAGAAAGAACAGACAGACAGGCAGACAGGCAGGCAGCTATGACCTAGGATTGGGTAGACTGGGGTCTCACATGGAGAAGCAGCATTGTTGTGGAAGCAAGAGTGAGTTTACTATAAACAGTTGATCATGTTAGGTGGGCTTATTGTACACAGTTGAAATGTAGGCAGGCTTATTTCACACAGTTGATCATGGACACAGGGTTATTGTACACAGTTTAACATGGAGGCAGGGTTAATGTACACAGTTAAACATGGAGGTAGGATTATTTCACACAGTTGAGCATGGTGTGAGGGTTATTGTACATAGTTGAACATGGAGTCAGGGTTATTGTACACAGGTGAACATAAAGGCAGGGTTATTGGACATAGTTGAACACAGTGGCAGGGTTATTGTATACACTTAAACAGGGAGGTGGGGCTATTATCCACGGACGAAAAAGGAGGTAGGTTTAGTTAGTCTCAGTAGAAGCAGGCTCTGGAGAGCAGCAGTCTTCAGGGTGGAAACATCCATGGGGGAATAAACCACAGAAGCCATTTTCTGCACACACTATCAATATCCATGCATGGGCCTGAGGAAGCCTGTGCCATCCCTGAGAGCCTCACCCACTAAAGGTTTCTTCCCCACATGGATGATGGAGGAAGGTCATTGGTTAATTAAATAAAGAAGCTGCTTGCCCTGATAGGTTAAAACATAGGTGGGAGGAGTAAACAGAACAGAATGCTGGGAGGAAGAGGAAGTGAGCTCAGACTTGACAGCTCTGCTCTCTGGGGCAGATGCCTCAGAGAGACGCCATGCTCCCGGCTCCTGGGCGGATGTGGGGATAGCTCTGCTCTCTGAGGCACACACGATGAAGCTCAGACCCAGGATGGACATAGGCTAGAATCTTCCCGGTAAGCGCACCTAGCGGTGCCACAAAGATGATTAGAAATGGGCTAAATTAACATGTGAGAATTAGCCTAGAAGAGGCTAGATAGAAATGGGCCATGCAGTGTTTAAAAGAATACAGTGTCCGTGTAATTATTTCGGGTAAAGCTAGCCTTGCGGGCAGCGGGGTGCTGGGGACGCAGCCCCGCCACTCATATTTCAACACATGGAGTTGAAGCCTTGGGATCCCGTACATGGCCATGCCCATGCCCATGCCCATGCCCATGTCAATAACACACATGCACTCAGGAGTTCACTCACTCACCACTTCTTCCCTACAAGACCACCCACCCGGTACAGTGTACAAATGACCTATTCCCGGGAGTAGGAAGGGTGCCAACCTATACATTTATTAAAGTAAACTGAAATTGTAACTGCATGTGGAATAAATTCATTTTAGGTAAACTAGGCCTGTGAATGTCTCAGACACATTAGACCAAAAGGAGGGTTTAGCTTCCACATCTGGACCCCATAAAGAGGTAGACACCAAGATGGTAATGGCCCCTGCTGAACACATGGAACATGAATCAACTGTCCTGAGGTCTCAGCTTAGCCTGGACCCTGCTGTTGATGCAGCCTACACTAACTGCTGCTTACTTGCTTACCTGTTTGCCTGTTTAGTCCTGCCAGCTAGCCATCTGCCTGGGTCATTTATCTAGACCAGCCCCTGCACTTTATTTTCTGCAGCTCTGCTTCAATCTATGGCGTAGCAACAGCAGCAGCAGCAGCAGCAGCAGCAGCAGCAGCAGCAGCAGCAGCAGCAGCAACAATAGCAGCAGAAGCAGCAACAGCAACTTGATCTCTACTAACTTGATATGGGATGCTGCGAATATATTTTAGTATCATTAGTTAATAAAGACGCTGCTTTGACCTATGGCAAGGGAGAATATAGCTAGGTGGGAGATCCAAGCAGAGAGAGAGGGAGAAAGAAGGCAAAGTCAGGTGTTTCTGGCCTAACAGCTCCCTCGAGGGAGGGGGTGAGAAGGCACAAAGTCAACGGCATAGACCCCAGGAGTCAGGTAAAAGGCAAACAGCAGACTTATTTATTCAGCAATAGGGAGAGCCTTCAGTTGACCATGATTCCTTATGCCATAATTTGACCACGGCTCTCTAGACACAGACTTATGGAGAAGAAACACCAGTCGCTAACGTTTACTTTAACATTGTGTGCATCCGTGGACTCATTTGTGCTTAAGACAGCTCTTTTCAGGATGTTTATCCTTTCTCATTTTTCTCCCTCGAGCCGTGTTTTCCTGAACTTTATGTGTTTTATTGCTCCCTGCATGCAGAGGAGAGGTAAAGAGACTGCGAGTTAGGCAGTGAGCAAGCGATCGTACTTCGGAGTGACTTGAGAGCGTGCACCTCACTGCAACACACGTTTATATTGTGGATGAGAGTCCATGTGTAAACTTAGTGGTGCTGTATTAGCTCAGTGTGCGGTGATGCTAAACACATGGGGGTCTGGGGAGTTGGAACTGATGAGCTAGGACTGGTGGGTGAAGAGGAGCCCAGAAACCCACCAGGGTATGGAATCTACAGGAGAGGGAAAGGCATGGATAGGGGTGCCTGAAAAAGCACCAACTGTGATTTTTCTCAGATAAAACCCACCTCCTTATGCATACTTAAATATTTAGCAAGGCTTAGCTGGAACAGCGAGGGACCCATGTGAAGAAAGCAAAAAGAGGCTGGCTGTGTGAACCACATGGTTGGCCAATGAAATGAAGGGATATGAGTGAGCCCAAGTGAGCCACCAAACTAGTGGAGTGGTACCTGATGATCCAAATGCACATCTTCTGAATTGGTTGCAGTGGAGGAGACCCCACTCCTTTGTGCCCTTGTGTATGTTATTCCATATGAGTTCATCTGTAATGCCGAGGAGGGCAGGACCCACCTAACCTAGCTTCTGGGCTTCCCCATGCCCAGTGAGCCACCAGTCTCGTTCCCCTGTGAGCAGGGCAGGCATCAGTGGGCTCTGCTGCAGTGGAAACTCCACCCCCCACTTAGGCAGTAAAAACATTTAAGGAACCCAGTGCTCAAGTAGACACAGACCTGGGCCATCTAGAAAATTCCATTTCAGACCTGGAAGCTCAGTTAAGATTCCTTATCCAAGGTTGTAATTTGGAGTCAAAAGAGGATTAGACCTCCCTTTTATGATGGCACTGGGAGAAGCTTGTAGATTCTATGCCAACTGGTAAGGGATAATTAGAGAAAGTTTAGCCATGGTCAGTAATGACCTTCAGGAAAAGCAAAATGTCAAGAATCTGATAGCTAGCACCAATCTTTGTTTCCCTTGTTACTCTGCTTACGGCCATGACTGGGCCATTAATCCCTTTACTCCTAGCTCTCAACATAGTATTATGCTTTCTCAACTGCCTACAAAGTTATGTAAAACAGAGAATTAGTTCTGCTAAACTTTGAGTGCTAAGGAGGCGACATAAGCCCCGCTGTCTGATGAGGTCACAGTTTGATTCATGACCATAGAACCAATGGAGAACGTAATAGGCTCCCGGCCCCAGACCATAGCACAACAGATATTATGATGTAAGTGCTATTCAGGTATTGAAACCCAACACATAGGCAGCAACAGCTCTGGAAACAAGAATATAGACCTAAATGTAGCACAAATAATAAAAACCCAAAAACAGATATTGGGCTTTAGACTGATGATCAGAAAAGCAAAACAGCCGGCCACTGACTCTTATCTCTACCTCAAACCATGGCTAACCTGCCTCCAGGAATCCTCAGAATGAGACTGTGTCTGAGACCTGCCTACTCCAGTCTCAGTTTCCTCTCTGGTGCTGGGATTAAAGGTGTGCAGCACCACTGCCTAGCTTCTATAACTAACTAGTGTGGCTACTGGGATTAAAGGTGTGTGACCAGTGTGGCTATTTTACCCTTTGATCTTCAGGCAAGCTTTATTTATTAATATACAAATGAAATGTCACTACATCTAATCCATCAAAATCTATCGTTTTGGGAAAGCTCATAAATTTACTACCCTGGCTTTTTGGCTCTTGTAGTTCTGCTTCTGGCTAGCTGTTCTTGCGAGCTGTGGTATGTCAGCCCAGGATGTGATTTTTGTGCTTAGAGTCTCACCCTGGAATGGGGGCTCCAAGTACCCAGTGTGGTCACTGGCAGGCTAATAAAAACTTCCTGTTGACGTGCACCTGAGTCTGAGTAGTTTTCTCTGATGGATGCCTCAAACAGCATAGTGGAATACAGATACCCTATTTACCACGGGATCCAGAGAAATTTCTGATTATGAAAATTTAATATGGCTCATTCCCCTCTTGCAGAGTACCCCAAAGCCCTAGTTAAAGTATTACGTTTTAGGGGTTCTAGAGATGGCTCAGCTACCAAAAGCATGTACTGCTCTTCCAGAGAGCTTAAGTTTAATTCCCATCACCTGTCAGGCAGCCCACAACCGCCAGTAATTCCAGATCTTGAGAATCTAACACCTCTGGCCTCTGCATGCACCGTCATTCCTGTGTCCAAACCCACACAAAGAATACACATAATTTACAATGAAATAAAATCACAAACTCTTTTAGAAAAACACTATTCTCTGTAAATATGACTGTCTCTAGGTATTTATGAGGGATAGGTTGTAGTAATAGGAGCGGCGGGGTTCGTCTCCAGCACCCCGCTGCCCGCACGGCTAGCTTATGCCCCGAAATAACAACACACAAACTGTATTCATTTAATCACTGCTTGGCCCATTCTCTTCTAGGCTAACTCTCGC
>NC_022011.1:64670681-64682392 GCF_000317375.1 Microtus ochrogaster | reverse complement strand
TCGAGTCTGACCTCACTTCCTCTTCCGCCCAGCATTCTAACCTATCAGGGCAAGCAGCTTCTTTATTTAATCAACCAATGACCTTCCTCCATCAATAGGTTGCCAGATACTCTACAGATTCCAAATATGTAGATGCTCAAATCACTTATATTAAGTAGTAAGGAATTTATAGACAGCTTGCCGTTCTGTATATTAAAGTATCTCTAGATTGCCTACATATATACTATGTAGTTCTTGTTATACTGTTTGTTTAAGGAATAATGGCAAGAGGCAAAAATCCGGTACAGAAAAGCTTTTTATTTTTTCCTATATTTTCCAAATGTTCTTAATTGCTGCAGAGAATAAGCTATTTTCTATGAAAACATAAGAACTTGGGATATAGAGATGACATGACACTCTGGAAGTGATCATACATATAGCAACTGTAATAAACAATTGATTAAAAAGTTCTGGGCCTTTTGGCTAAGTCCAGGTGAAATGAGTGGCATTGTTTTTTGTTTTTGCTTTTGTTTTAGTTTTTTTTTTTTTTTTTTGCCACACAATACTTGAATGGCATTAACTGCACCGGTCCTTCATATTCTTTACAACATGGCATCTAGCCTTTCTCAAGCACAGGGAAACAACAGATCACAAAGAATAATTCGTGCTTAGAAACGAGTGTTATGTTTTCCAAATCAAGCAGCTGAGGGAGCGTAGAGGATGAACTGACACATGAGAGTCAAACTAGGGTCTGTTATGAATTCCAGAGCCTTGGGGCCCAGGAAGGGCTTCTTCTGGGCAGAGAACCCAAGCTCCTCTTATAGAACACAGATGCTGTCCTGGAAGAAAGCGGTCCTGATCAGAAGAAGTGTAGCATCCAGCATCAGCTCTGTCTTGTGACCCCCACCAGGCAGCTAGGATTTCCTGTTGACCCTAGAAATCCAAAGGATTCTAAGTTGGCCCATAAACTTGCCTCCTCCTCATACCCCACTGACCGACAAACAAGAGTGTGTAGGAGTTAAACCAGGTAGCACGTGTTTTGTGGTTTTGCTGTTGTTAATTAAAGACCGAGGTCAACATCCTGAGTAATAAGAATGGCTGGGCTATCCCTCTAAATAATAGATTTGAAGGAAGCAAACATGAATTCATTGAGTGAGATAGATGGCAACAGGAAAGTAGGGTTAAACATGTGAGAGCAGCTGTGTTATTATAAAAGGAAGTAGGCAGCTGGATCCCATAGGACCCGAATCTGCTCAGTGACCCAGTAGACTAAATTTTAAAATTGATGGTTCAGTGTTAGGGAATACAGAAACCACAAGCAGTTCTGCTGGAAGGAGTCACTGACTTGTTTTAAAACAGTGACCTGGAGTCAACCAAAAGCACAATTCCACATCTGAGGGTAATTTTTAAGAGGGAGTATCAGCTAGACGGTAATATTTTAAAGAAGATAGAAATTTGCTTCACGTCATGATAAAATGAGCATGCGGCGAGGATTTGTTTTAACTCACTGAGTGAACTGAGAAAAATGTGACAATTAGTTCAAAAGAAAGTTCAGAGAAATACGTGTTTCTATATGCATATGCAAATAAGGAATGTTAAAGTGACGTCACAAATGAATGCAGAAATATCTATTTGTAAAATTGAGGAGACTAGGGGAGCAAAACAGATTAATCTTCTAGACAAAGCAAAAACCAGACAAGCAAGCAACAAAAACATAACGGGAAGTGGAAAGCCTGGTGATTGAGTAAATCCAGAACTAGACAGAATTTGGATTTTTATAAAAGATAGCTGATAAGCATGCTGTTATCAGTTATTTACAAGTTGTTTATGATTCAGACCAACACAGGCTTTCACTAAGAACTACTTCTGCCTGCCCTTTTGATGCCAACTTGGAATACTACTTAAAGTTGGTCCTTGAACCCGCATTGGAAGAGTAAGCTGGGATTCTTGGGTTTCACTCCAGCCTTAGTAGGGGTGGGGCCTCTAGGTGATTTCTGATATACTCATAAATCTGAAGTGCTAGTAGGGCTGGTTGGGCTTAGAGTTAAATATTGCCTTGTAGACTGAGAAGGCACAGTGATTCCCATCTTGTGGAGAAGATAATAGCAAAGGCTTCTATGGGAACTCCTTTGGCCAATAGTCTTCAAGATAGTGGCCCACTTTGGGCATAGTCTCGTATAATTAAATGCAGACAAAAAGCAAGCCCAGGCCTCTTGGCTGCTGGATTCAGTACCAGTTCCCAGTGCACATGGAGGATTAAGAATCACTACTCTTTCTGTGAGCTCATCCCCTAATAAATAAACCGTTATTATACTCCATTCTGGGCTATTTTGGAACTCTTTATATGTCAACAAAAGGCTATGAGTTTAGCATCATTCTTAGCAAAATATAAGCATCTCCATTGTTTTACATGAGCACAATTAAACTGGAATGGGTGGTTTGTTGGCTTGTTAAAGGGAATGCAATGCAATGGAGGCGGTAAAAGGGGTCAAGTCAGGATGCATGACTCGGTCAGCTTTGAACTTCCTTCGGGACACCATCATGCTATAAATCAGACTTAACTTTTCCTTGTGGATTTTATGAATATTATCTAATCCTCTCTTTAGTCATCTCTTCTTCGATTATAAATTTATTTCTTCCTGTTACCATATCTTGACCATGTTCCTGCCAACACACACACACACACACACACACCCCAAATTATGCATTGGTTTCCTGAAGGTCTGTGTCAATCCATTTCTCTTAAAAACTAAGAACATCTGTGATTAAAAAACCAGCCAGGCCTGGTGGTATAGTGTAGAAGTTAGCTTGATTCAGGAAATAACCAGGCTAGCTAAAAGATAAAACAATTATATTTTTATTTATTATAAGGGGAAAACTCCCAAAACAGGAATGAGAAGTCCAAACTCTGCTGTGTTGCTAGGGAACCACACAGAGAGAGCACCTGGGCTTTTTTTTTCTCCAGATGCCAGAAAACCACACCCTAACTTGGTCCCACCTCTTAAAGAGAATTGGTTGGCAAAGATTCCCCATCAGTGCAGGCCTGTGATCCCAGATACAAAGGAGGTTAGCCTGTGCTATCAGAAGGGGCTATAGGGGTGTCTTTGAGATTGATGAAGCATTTTTTTATTTTGGGTGGGGTGCAGAGATCAGGGGAAACTCAATAGCCACCAACACTACTCCAAGTCAGTGGTTTTGTTTTTTTGATTTCATTTTTTTTTTTAATTTTTTTGTCATAAATATGAAGAATGAACTTCAGGGACCATAGAGTGTGAGTTTTAGAGAGTTTTATTGCATCTCTAAGTGGGAGACTATGTAGGAGGGAGAGAAAGAGAGAAGGCGGGAGGGAGGGAAGGAAGGAGGGAGGGAGGGAGAGTAGAACTTCTGTGTATCAGAAGGGGGAGTCTCAGGAACTGGAGCTGCCATTATGGGGCCTTTTTAAAACTCAGAACAGAAAGTGCAGTGAGGTCCTGGGAGGAGAGTGAGGATAAGCTAGCCAGTCAGTTCAGTTGTCGGGTCTGGCCTGACATGTTTGTCTGCGTTGGGGGAAGAGTGAGGACTGAGAAAGTAGAGAAGAGACAAGAGACACAGTCGGGAGGACATCCAGTGAACACCATGATTAGCCTTTATATACCCCGCTCCAGAAAGGAGGGGGAAGGCAAGAGGCTTCTTTTCCAAGATACAAAGAACAAACGAAGTAATTACCTTCTTAATACCCAAAACATCAAGTAACCACACCCTGTGTCAAAACATGCTGTTAATAGGTATACCTTGGGTCAAACCTCCCATCATATAACTTTCAAGGAGCAAGAATAGGTCTGAACTCTTTGACCTTTAGTTAGGGTAGAACCGATCCACTTCTGTGGGTTCCCATATTCAGTTGGCCAAACCAGGTATCCAGCCTCTTCTTAGCTTCAGCCTTACAGGCATCCAGAATCTTCAGCCTTCAGGAGGGGACAAAGAACAGGAAGCAGAACTCTCTGCCAGTATTCCTAACTCCAGCAAGACCATCTCCAGGGTTTCTGTTTTGGGAGTCCCAATCCCATTGGCTAGTTTCTGTCTTCTGTTCTCATCAGCAGGGAGATTGTAAGTTCAAAACCTGTTGTTTTCAAGGAGAGCCTGGGAAGCTAGGTAAGATCCTTCTGGAATGAAAAAATCAAAAAAGAACTAGGGATGTCCCTTAGTGGTAGAGAGCTTTCTTAGCATACAGAGACCATAGATTTAACCTTAAGAATTCAAAGATACAAAACGACAAACAAACCAGGTCACCCCAAACCCAAACAAGCAAACATGAAATCTGAGACAACAAGGTCATCTAACGAACTAATTCTACAGGAAGGAGCCATCATCTTGTTTGAAAACAGCGATGTAGTCAATTAAAAGCAAAGCCCCAAGCTCACAGCCTATTTTTAAGAAAGCTTGTCTGCTCAAAGATAACGTCTTAAGGAAGATAGAATCTCTAGTTGAATTTTTATGGCAAAATAAATTGCCAACCCATTGTGGTCTTAATTGGTTCCATTTAGACTTCCACACAGTGCTCGCCATTTTCTCTGACTTTTGCAGGTAGCTTGTAGAAAAATGAGTGATAGGAGAGAGAGTGCTAAGGACACGTCTCTTGTCAAATTTGACAAAACTTTTAAGTGAAGTATATGTAATGGATTATTAAAAATTGATGCTCAAAGCAGCCTTCTGGGCTAAACAAACACACCTGGAGCTTTGAGGACTTTGTATCCAAGTAGAGAATGTTCTATTTGTTATGGTCACGTTAAATGTTGCGGAGGAGGCTTATTAGAGGAGCCTAGAACTTTCCATACAGAAAGTTCTTTAGTGGCAGGCTGTCTGCAGAGCACATTCCGTTTCAGGGCCATAAAGACCGTGACATAAGCTCATGAGTATGGTCCATGAGCCCAGTGTACTAGAGTGCCTAAAATACTGGAGTCAGAGCGGCTGTGTGTCCAATGCCTTCCACACATTCTTACCCGAGACATAAGGCCTAATCTTAGCCTATACGATGCAGAACTTTCTCGCTAAATGTGCCTGTCTAGCTCAGCAGCTAACATATGTCCAAAATCCATTTGGCTTCACCTGCACGTATGTCACATTGTTTTCTCTCCAGACCGTCTGCTCTGCGTCTGCGGACTCTGTCTCTGAGTCGTTAAACACAATGTCACCTCTAGACAGTTTCGTTTGGCCTGTGCAATGTTCTTTTGACTTCCCTTCCTTCTTCCATTTAACATACTATGCACCTTCAGTTTAGAGAACTTTCTAATTTCTAACTTCATTTTCTGATTAATGCAACCTGAAAATGCTGGTCCCTCAACAGCATGTCGATTTTCTTTCTCTTTCAAAGTCCTCTACATGGAAGGCTCACAGTATGCTAAATGTAAGAAAACTGTCCATCAAGGAAATAGAGAGACGTTAGTAGATGCCTACAAGAGAGTAAGCAAAAAAAGAGAGAAAAAAAATGCGATGAGGGCCTTCTAAAATCACATGTTGAGCATAGGCTAAGGGGTCATTTAGTCCTCTGCCAAGCTGAATCTTCCCAGAAACATGGAATTATCTGCTGTAATGATCCCCGCGTACATAACTCAAGGCTCCATCAGATTAACTTGATTTGCTCTTTGCCCAATTTGCCCTGGTGGTAAAACACAGGCGGTATGACTCAGTGGACAAAGTCTTTTCATCTGCTCCAACCATTCTCTAATGCAAACCAGGGTGGTTAGCCGACTTCCCTCAGTCTCTCCAGGAGACCATAACAAGCTATGTAAACAAGGAAAAGGCCCCTTGGGTGCAGAACTCTCTATGGCAATAACTTCAAAGGCATCTATGGTATTCCATTCAGAAGTCTATCTAATTTGGGGCAGATACACACAAGCAAAACAGCTTGCTGAGCTGTTTGCGGCTTGTAGTATTTACACCGGGAGGCTCTGCTGCCCTGGCACCATACTTTCTTTCTCCAGTTGTAATTTGTTTAGAGAAGGCATCTTGGGGATGGTGGGCGAAAGGGGTGGGCAGGAGCCCTGGGTTGCCAGCTGGATGTGTGTGGCCTTGGGGAAGTATGCTTTCAACAAGAATACTTTGGGTTTCCATTACCGGGAAGAATGCTCAAGGGAAAGTATGTGCGTATAAATTCCTTTGTCCAGAAATCAGAAGGAGAAAGGATTTTCACAGATGCCCTGCAGTGGGGCCTTTTGTCCCCTAAGAAGAATTGATGGAAGCTGCATCTCCGCTAAGGCAGAGCTCAGTGCTCCCAGCAACACCCAGAGAAAATGCAGGGCTGTCTTGGTCACACCCTTTCCCCCTCTGTCAACAGTCTGTGACCCAGGAGGGAGCAAGAGGCAAAACATCTGGGGTTGAGGACCTTATTTCTTATCCTTAACTTCTACCTGGAGTGAACACTTGTCCTTCTGTTTTATTTTGCCAGATTCTTCCAGTTTGTTGTTATTGGGACTCAGAAAGCAATATTCCATAGTACCATGAGAGCTGAGGGTGCCTACCTCTTCCCAGGACACTGGGTACGAGCTGAGCATTGTTCAAAGTGCCGCTAATTGCCTTTAAGAATGGTATGGACAGTCAGGTTCCCTCTAAAGCTCTCCTTCTGATGTTTGCAAAATGTTGGAAATGGGGAGGTTGGATTATTTAATTGGCAGCTATTGGCCTCATCTCCGGTTCCCTGGCTGCTAT
Source organism: Microtus ochrogaster (assembly GCF_000317375.1). Taxonomy (NCBI): domain Eukaryota; kingdom Metazoa; phylum Chordata; class Mammalia; order Rodentia; family Cricetidae; genus Microtus; species Microtus ochrogaster. The sequence goes on along the minus strand of NC_022011.1, from coordinate 64,675,729 downwards.
AAACTAAAGACTGTTAAATAACCAGACAGATGGCCCTTCTACTGGCACCAGCCCCTGTATCCCCAATGACTTACGATGTGGTCCCACTGCAGCCTGGGTTCAGGTCCCGAGACAGCAAAGGGGTGTTGGTGAGAAGAAATGAATTGTCTGACCACCTGGTGAGTTTCACACAAGTGGCCAGCTCCGAATAGCTTAAACCATATTTAGACTTTCCAAACAAATCGTATTTTTCCATACTAACAAATATGTTTAACCAACCCTTCAACATTAATGTCCAGCAAAAGCAAATATGTCAAATATGTTTCTTTTCCAACTTTCACATCAAAATATTTAAACCAAAAACAATACTTATAATTTGCTAGCTTTGCCAAATATCTAGCCAGGTACATCCTGCCTTTACAAAACTAAGAGGTGATAGACATAAGCACACATTTCCAAGAACAACAATCTTGTTCAAAACTTAGCAAAGCACATTTACAGAACTTGGGGTAAGTTGCCTCCAATCCTGTCAATCGCAATCAGGGCAGCTCCCAGGGTCTGGAGTCACAGCCGGGATCCTGGGGAGAGGAATCTGAGAAGCATCAACTCCCAAAGAATTTTAGGGGAAAATATTTGAGAGATAAATGGCTTTTCCAGGAAAGATCACATCTGTCTCATGTGTGACTGACAAAGTGACATGAAAGACCACCAAAAGAATGATCGCTATTATGAGAGAGAAGAGAGTAGGCAGGACACGCAATACCGGCAGTGTCCTGAGCTGTCCCAAAGTCCACTGGTCCTTGCAGAGTAAGACTGTCCCCAAGGGCTTTGCCTCATCTGGAGACCAGTTGGGCAAGCACACATCTATTGGTCCAAAGCTAGGCTGCATGGCTCCCAACAGACTTAAAGTTAGTGATGTGGCAGTTATAGCCATAGCATCACCTGAGCTCCTAAGGTGAGGCCCTGAGTGTGACTGGGGCAATGTGACAGAGAAGTGGCAGAGCCAAGGAGCAGCCAGCACGTTGGTAGCTGCAGAAGGAGCAGGTTTGGGAGAATCACAGTCTTGACAGAGGAAGGGGCGTGACAACAAGAGCAGCAAGGGAAGTAGTGATTCTGCTGGAGCCCTGATAACTTTTGAAGGGGACATTACAAATGCCCCCCTTAGGACTTAACCTTAAAGAACAATATGAAAACATGGAGCCTGGGGGCTTTGTTTGGAGACACGAAGAGCATTTAGGCAAGTGGAAAGAATTACAAAGCCCCTCGGCATCCAGACAAGTAACTCCCCCTTCAAGTCAGCTGATTGGGCAAACAGATTTACTCCTTACCAGTTCCCAGCTCTTGCCACGTGACCATCAAGTCTTATTTTTGCAAAAGCCTGGTACAATGCAAAAGCATTGTACATCAAGTCCTTGCTTGATATCAATTCTCCTTCAAAATCAGCCACAAAAACCAGAAATTGCTCCAACCAGGCTAACCTCTGTATTTAAGAACAGGCCATAAAGAAATTCTACTACTTACCTTGTCTAAAAATAGGTCACAAGGCCCTCATTCCAGAGGGGTCCTACCTTATACTCAGGAGGATGGACTGCTGCACATAGAGACCAGGAGAATTTGAGCAGACAGGCTATGGCATTTTTCTGTGATATGAGACAATGTACTTGGGTCCAGTCACCCTTCTGATCTGCTATCAGTTCTCCAACAATCACAGCAAAAAGAATGGGGTCTTGAACGCTTCGTTTCTGAAGAGTCCTTAACAGATAAAGCTCTGGTTAACTGTGCTTTTCTCTTATCAAGCTGTCCTTTGTTACAGGGGTAGTGGCTATGACATTTAGTAAATATAGGTAAAGGAATATATTTATTCTTTCCACCCCATGGAACTTTAGAATTAACTCATTTAATTTTCTGTCTTGTTGCATTGCAACTTCTTTTTTCTTGAGCAACATTCTAGAAAGGTGGGCTCCCCTTAAGCCACGGTAAGAGGTAGGCAAAATACTCAATACTTTAATGAGATGCTGTACTTTTCCTTCCCAGAACCTCTTCCCTTGATGTAGAAACTTACAGACCACAGACATGTAGAGTTGTATGTCAAGTGTAACTCTGTCTCTCTGTCTCTCTCTGTCTCTCTGTCTGTCTGTCTGTCTCTCTCTCTCTCTCTTTTAAAATCACTTTTTATCCTTAACCCTTTTGGATTCCCCTCCCCCATTATTTTGGAATTCCTTACTCTTTCTCTGACTTCCCCTTCCCTGCCATACGGAGGCTTGTCCACCATGTATCTGGCCTTCATGACAGCTTCTCCCCTTCACTCTCCTATGGACAAAGGTTGGACTTTCAGCTTGCCTGCCTAGGGGTTTCTCTTTTAAACTATGATAAAATATGATAGTTAATCATATTCAATTTAGTTGTTTAATCATAATTCAGTCCTTGTGCTTCCATTAAAATCCATTTGTAAGTTCTTCTATTAATGAAGCCTAGAACCTCAAAATGGGACCCAGAGTTTTCTGTATCCCCAGGACCCTTCCAGGGAGGTTCCTCCAACTTAGTCTCTTGGGACCTTCTGGAGATGAGCCTAGACTCTAGAAAAACTCTCAGTTGGCTTGAATCCATTTAGCATCTCTTTCCGAATTCATGTAGCATGACAATCATCTTCACTTTGGCTCTATTTGCTGTTAGGCACATTTTAAACATCTATTCATTTTCTTCTGTCTTCACTGTGACTGTAACCAGAGATAGAGTCTAGGACAGTTATTACCAGGTATGGGGTCTAAGGCAGATGTTTCTAGATCCTTGGTCTCTTAAGCAAAGAACCAAAATAAAGGCTCACATAGGTTTGCAAAAATACTGAGGAAATTAAGTTCTTTATTTGAAGTAAAACAATAGTACAGATTAGAAAGAGACACTGTCAAGATTGATAGGGGACCCCATGAGTGAGGGAACTCAAGGGCTCTAATTCTTATTTGAGACTTCATTTTATAGCATTGAAGAGAAGGAGTTAGGTTGCTATGGAATGTAGTTTGGCTGTTTCTTTTTTTTTCACACCTTTTTTTTTTCTCATCTGTATTTACCTTTTAAAGCAGAATGTGATTGGACACTGTATTTCCACTCACAAGCCTTGCTCAGTTACAAGACCTAGGGAAGCTTAGGATTTTGTTCTTGGTACAAGCCACATGGGGAATTCCTGTTGTTTTAGCTTGCGTACTTACTTCTAAGACTAGTACATGCAGAACTATAGGGGATGAAAAATTTTAAGATGAAACTTAAGCCATCTTAATTTTTTTCTGTTAAACATGAAGTTATCTCAGAACACTTCTAAGTGAAATTATTTGGTCTAATAAGGGATCCAGCTCAATCGACAGCTAAACACTTCAGACCACAAAGTTAATAGGCTACATTACATCTTACAACAAACGTTCTACCAACCTATTGAATCAAACCTATAGTATCACAGTATCACACAAGTAGAAAGAAATTTTATCTTCCCCTTAGTTTTCATGCCACACAGATGTCTTAATGTTATCAAAAATAAACAAAAATCCTGGGAAATATATTATCAGAAGGAATGATAGTAAGCATCAAACAGAGTTCTGGTGAAGCTTAGTCTACTTCTTCCATGCATGAAATGTCGTCATCTCCTTCCAGAGGTGGCATATCTTCAGTTACAGCAGCACTGGTATCATCCACAGTAGGATCATCTTCATCAATACCTAGATCAAGCTTGATCATCCTGTAGATCCTGTTAGCATGTGTGTAGGGGTCTTCCAGACTGAAGCCAGAAGACAGGAGTGCAGTTTCGTACAGCAAGATGACCAGATTCTTCACAGATTGTAGTTCCTGTCGGCCTCTGCCTTTTGCCGGAGGGTTTCAATAATGGAGCGATCAGGGTTTATCTCCAAGTATTTCTTTGCTGCCATGTAACCCATCGTTGAGCTGTCTCTGAGGGCTTGAGCTTTCATGATTCTTTCCATGTTTGCTGCCCACCCATATGTGCTTGTGACAATACAGCATGGGGATGTCACCAATCGGTTTGATACAACCACCTTTTCAACCTTTTTCTCCAAAATATCTTTCATAATTTTGCAGAGGTTTTCAAATTTTGTCTTTTTTTCTTCTTCCTTCTTTTTCTCCTCTTCATCTTCTGGAAGCTTCAGTCCTTCTTTGGTAACTGACAACAAGGTCTTGCCTTCAAATTCCTTTAGTTGTTGCACACAATATTCATCAATGGGATCAATCATATAGATTACTTCTAAGCCATGCTTTCGGAGGCGTTCCACAAAAGCCGAATTAGCAACTTGGTCCTTGGTCACACCTGTAATAAAGTAGATGTGCTTCTGGTTTTCCTTCATTCGGGTGCAATAATCTTTGAGAGAAACCATCTCATCTCCAGGAGCAGATGTGTAGTATCACAACAGCTCTGAAAGCTTCTTCCGATTTTGAGAGTCTTCATTAATTCCAAGCTTTATATTTTTTGAGAACTGCTCATAAATTTTTTGTCGTTCTCTTTATCTTCTCCCAGCTCAGTGAATAGTTCTAAGCATTTCTTGACCAAATTCTTTCTGATAACTTTTAAAATTTTGCTTTGCTGCAACATTTCATGGGAGATATTTAGAGGAAGGTCCTCAGAATCCACCACTCCTCTAATGAAATTCAGATACTCAGGAATTAACTCTTCACAGTTATCCATGATGAAAACTCTGCGCACATGCAACTTGATGTTGTTCTTTTTCTTTCTGTTTTCAAACAGATCAAAAGGAGCACGTCTTGGGACAAAAAAAAAAAAAAAAAGGCCTGGAATTCCAATTGTCCTTCAACAGAAAAATGCTTTACTGCCAAATGTTCTTCCCAATCCTTGGTCAAGCTCTTGTAGAACTCTCCATATTCTTCATTAGTAATGTCATCAGGATTTCTGGTCCAAATAGGCTCTTCCTGATCGATGTACTTTTCTTCTTTTCCTTCTTCTTTTCCTTCTTCTTTTCCTTCTTTTTTTCCTTCTTCTTCTTCTTCTTCTTCTTCTTCTTCTTCTTCTTCTTCTTCTTCTTCTTCTTCTTCTTCTTCTTCTTCTTCTTCTTCTT
>NC_022011.1:64645401-64670581 GCF_000317375.1 Microtus ochrogaster | reverse complement strand
TTTTCCTTCTTCTTCTTCTTCTTCTTCTTCTTCTTCTTCTTCTTCTTCTTCTTCTTCTTCTTCTTCTTCTTCTTCTTCTTCTTCTTCTTCTTCTTGTCACCATCCTTATTTTCTTCCTCTTCTTCATCGGAACCGACATCTTCTGTTTCAGGCTTGTCGTCAGACTCCTTTTCTTCTTTTTTCTTCTCTTCCTCTTTATCTTTTTTTTCTTCAGCTTCATCATCATGGACTTCCTTATCACGTCCCTTCTCCATGAAGAGAGTAATGGGATAGCCAATAAACTGAGAATGTTTCTGCACGATCTCTTTTATTCTCCTCTCCTCCAAGTACTGTTTCGCCTTCTTTCAGGTGTAAGATGACCTTTGTTCCACAACCCAGTGGCTCCCCTGTGTCAGTCCTCACTGTGAAAGATCCCCCAGCTGAGGATTCCCAGGCATACTGCTCGTCGTCATTGTGTTTGGTGATCACGGTCATTTTCTCAGCAACCAAATATGCAGAGTAAAAACCAACACCAAACTGGCCAATCATAGAAATATCTGCACCAGCCTGCAAAGCCTCCATGAAGACTTTTGTGCCAGACTTGGCAGTGGTACCAACGTTATTGATCAAGTCAGCCTTGGTCATTCCAATTCCAGTATCCACAACGGTGAGGTTTCTATCTTGTTTGTTGGGAATGAGATTAATGTGCAGCTCCTTCCCAGAGTCTAGTTTGCTAGGGTCTGTTAGACTCTCGTATCGGATCTTGTCCAGAGCATCTGATGAATTGGAAATGAGCTCCCTCAGAACAATCTCTTTGTTCGAATAGAATGTGTTGATGATCAAGGACATCAACTGGGTAATTTCTGCCTGAAAGGCAAAAGTCTCGACCTCTTCCTCCTCCATTGGTTGGTCCTGGGTCTGGGTTTCCTCAGGCATCTTTGCTGAGTGACCACGCACGAAACGTGACTATCTACACCACGACACTGAAGCAACTCTGGCTGTTTCTTTATCTTGATTGACAAGCTTAGGTTACACAGACTTTTTCTCATTGCTTGTGTTTTGTCACATAGTGCAACACTCACATTTTAGTTTTCATAATACTTGTCTGGAGACAAGCTTTGACTCTAGAAATAAATGAACTCTGTCTAAATGGACACTGCCCAGGTCCATTTAGTATCTCTTTTCTATGTACTTTTATTTAATCTTATGCATGCCCAGCTATGCATAGGCACTGTGATGTTAAGAGGGAATTCTCCCTAAAAGTTCCCATGAAGGTACCATTCTGCTTTATTGCACATACATCCAGTATCAGTCCAGGTTTGATCAGGCCATGGCCCATCATTCTCAATTGTATTCCAGCATGCTGCTAACTAAAAACGGGGCAGTATCAAGGAGATGCTAAGGAGGATAACTTACTTTCATTTTTAAAAGTAGGTGCACATAGTCTGATGTAGATGTGGTAGCCTCTAGAATTCCCAATAGGTTTCTATGTGCGTTGTTCGTAGATGTGTGTGTGAATGGTCAAGCCAAGTGGAGTACCAGGTTGCTAATCGAGTACTTAAGCTTATATGACTCATGACTGTAAGTTCCTAGAGAGTAGGAACATAAGTTTTTCATTCCATTGTATATTGCAGTGGTTAGAACACAGCATGTAATTAAAATGCCTGATTAATTAAAAACAAAGAGAAAGAACAAAGACTCTTTTCAGTATCTAAGAGTGGAACAGGATGAGCTAATAACCAATTGACATAAAAAGGACCTGTTTGAATGTGCCATGAGGAAGAAAAAGGATGATCCTCTCCTTGTTTTTCTCTTTTTCTTTTTTAATCTAGAAACCAATGCCCTCTAAAAAAAATATACGCTGATGAAAGATAAAGCTAATGTAAGTTCAGCCAGTATACACCTTTATATACAGAAAAGTTTTCCCAAGAGTGAGGAGCTCTCCAAGAGGTAGCTTTGAACTCAGGCTTGAACTGCATTTTTTAAAATTGATTTTATTGAGTTATACATTTTTCTCTGTTCCTCTTTGATGTGAGATTTTCCTCTGTATGCTGTGAATACCATTGGTGAATAAAGAAATTGCCTTTGCCTGTTTGTTGATGGGGCAGAATTTAGGTAGGTGTGTGGGGGGGACTAGAATGAATGCTGGGAGAAAGGAGGCAGAGTCAGAGAGAAGCCATGTAGCCCTGCCCCAGAAACAGATGACAGAACCTCGCTGGTAGGCTACCAGCCACGTGGTAAAATATAAAATAATGGAGATAGTTTAATTTTAGATGTAAGAGCTAGTTAGCAATACGCTTAAGTAATTGACCAAGCAATAATTTAATTAATACAGTTTCTATGTGATTATTTTAGGTCTGAGCTGCCAGGTGGCCAGGAAACAAACAAGTGATTTCTCCACAACACTCCTTTTTTTCTCTCCCCTCCCCTTTAACGCTCTCCCATGGTCCTCATGCTCCCAATTAACTCAGGAGGTCTTGTCCTTTTCTACTTCCCATGTAGATTAGATCCATGCATGTCTCTCTTAGGATCCTCATTGTTGTCTAGATTCTCTGGGATTGTGATTTGTGGGCTGGTTTTCTTTGTTTTATGTCTAAAAGCCACTTATGAGTCATTACATATGATAACTGTATTTCTGGATCTGGGGTACCTCATTCAATATGATGTTTTCTAGACCCATCCATTTGCCTGTAAATTTCAAGATGTCATTATTTTTTTCTGCTATGTAGTACTCCATTGTGTAAATGTACCATATTTTTCTTATTCATTCTTCAGTTGAGGGACATTTAGGTTGTTTCCAGGTTCCGGCTATGACAAACAATAGTTTGATATGAACATAGTTGAACACATGTCCTTGTGGTACAACTGAGTATCCTTTGGGTATATAACCAAAAGTGGTATTGCTGAGTCTTGAAAAAGATTGTTTCTTAACTTTCTGAGAAATTGATATCCAAAGGGGCTGGACAAATTTGCACTCCCACCAGCAATTCAGGAGTGTTCCCTTTATCCCACATCCACTCTAGCATAAGCTGTCATTAATGTTTTTGATCTTGGACATTCTTACAGGTGTAAGATGGAATCTCAGAGTTGTTTTGATTTGCATTTCTCTGATGACTAAGGATGTTGAACATTTCCTTAAGTGTCTTTCTGTCATTTTAGATTCTTCTGTTGAGAGTTCTCTGTTTAGGTCTGTACTCCATTTTGTTTTGTTGGATTATTTGTTCTTTTGATGACCAATTTCTTGAGTTCTTTGTATATTTTGGAGATCAACCATCTGTTCCATATGGGGTTGGTGAAGATCATTTCCCATTCTGTAGGCTGCCATTTTGTCTTGTTGACCATGTTCTTTGCTTCACAGAAGCTTTTCAGTTTTAGGAGGTCCCATTTATTAATTGTTTTTCTCATTGTCTGTGTTACTGGGGTTATATTTAGGAAGTGTTCTCCTGTGCCAATGTGTTCAAGTGCACTTCCTACTTTCTTTGCTATGAGGTTCAGTGTAGCTGGCTTTATGTCGAGGTCTTTGATCCATTTGGACTTGAGTTTTGTGCATGGTGATAGATATGGATCTATTTTCATTCTTCTGCATGCTGATATCCAGTTATGTTAGCACTGTTTGTTCAATATCTTTTCTTTTTTCCACTTTCCACTTTTTGCTTCTTTCTCAAAGAGTTGCAGTGGCCATAGTGTCTCTTCATAGCAATAGAACACTGAACACTAACTGGTGTGGGATTCCTCTCTGTATGCTGTGAATATGTTTTATTACTTTTGGTTAATAAAGAAGGTTTATTTGGTCTATGGCAAGGCAGAATATAGGTAGGCAGGAAAACTGAACTGACTGCAAGGAGAAAAAAGGCAGTCAGGCAGACAGCATGTAGCCACCAAAGAAGCAAGATGTGAGGTAACAAACCACAAGACTCGTGGTAAAATATAAAACTATAGAAATGGATTTTTTAGATGCAAGTGTTGTGTAGGAATACACCAGAGCTGTTGGCCAGACAGTGTTGTAATTAGTATAGTTTCTGTGTTTCTTTGGGACTGAATGGCTGTGGGACTGGGCAGTATAGAAACTTCTGTCAACAATGAACTAAGACAGGGCCCATTCCATGATTTTATTGAAGTATTTTCTCTTAGTTTTTCTTTTCTTTTATGTGGGCATATAATATTGCACTCTCAAGTCTTTATTTCTTCTTCTATGTGAAGTCTAACCTAAAATCCCTCACCAAATGCTAATGTCTTCGTCTTAGACCTCCAAGGTTCCCAAGTTGCAAGAATTATATCTTCATTTTTTATGTTCCTTAGTTTATGACTTTATATTATAATGCCACAGACATACTAAGAAAATAATCAAACAGAAAAGTCAGTACCCATTCCTATTTCTGGCACTTTCTTAGCTGAGTCTCAAACATCAAGTCAATATTTCCAGTCTTAAATGATTCAAGAACCAAGGGACATACAAGTAGACACTACAATAAAAATCTGACAGCATTTGACTTACTCCTGACTATTGGCACTGTCTTGCCTCTCCTCCAGAAACCCTGGAAAAAGGCTATAGGATCCACTCCCTCTTCTCTGCTCCCAACATGCCTGTTCCTCTTTTGTGGGATACAAAAGACTCTCCAAGACTCTTGAGTATCACTTGCTCTTCCAAACTTCATTTTCCTTCTGTTGCCTCATGCATGCTACTATTCACCTTTTAAGAAAGTCACCGAATATTATTTTCCTCCTCCTGAGCTTATGGATCTTATCACTGATTTTCCCCCTTTTAGACAGTCCTTGTTTGTCTTTACTGGTTTCTCATGCTCCAGATCTGGACATCAAGAAGTCATCTGAATTGTGCTGCGGCCAAGGCTAGCCAGCACTCAGCTTTAGGGGATGATTGAGAGGATGGTGCTTCTTGTTTTCAGTTGAAAGTCCATGCTAATATTCTTAGCTTTCTTCCTGCACACAGTTTAGCCTGCTTTGAATATGAAATTCTAGTTCACACTGTGGAGAATTCTAGCTCGTATTCACTGGGGGAAATGGCTAGAGCTTTTCATTTCCAGCCAGTAAACCTGTTTAATTTCTTCTTAGTAAACTACAATATTAATAAGGTTTCCTTGGCTAGAGACACTGTTTGGTCCTATTAATAGTACTGATTTCAGGCTACATCCAAGGTTTTAAGTATCTCAGATGGCCTCGACACATTGGCAGCCTTTCAGAAGGATTTAGGTCCTGTAAGGAATTATTTCCTTTAATGATTCTGTTGTAATTGCTTACATATAAATGGTAAATTACCTTTTTATATCATGAGCCATGAATCATAAAACATGCTGCATTACATTCTGACCATGGTAAGCTCTGAAGCTTAACTCAAATTCTAGCAAATAGGCATCTGAATTAGAAAAAAAAACCCTGCACATCTTGGAAATGCACAGTACCAGCCTATGGATCAGAGACAAACATGTCCGTTGTTTCTGGTTGATGCAGGTATTCATGTAAACCCTTTTTGTTTTTAAGGCAAAGGAGGAAAGTGCTGCTTTTGAGTCTGACATCTGCTACCATGCTGTTCTCTATCCTTGACACATGACTGGCTTCAAATGCCCGAACACCAGGAGAATAAGAGCAATTTCTCTCTCTCTTCTTTCTTGTGCCAAGCTCTTGGGTGTTATAGAAAGCATCTTCTGAGCAAGTACACTGATGGTGCTTTTATCATAATTATGATTATTATCATCTCCTCTCATCATTCAGGACTTTCCATTTTCTTGCTATGTGAAAAGAGTCACTTTAAGTCACATGGCCTTTTAAAAGAGTAGAAATTGAAAAATAACCAGAAACTTCCATCTGCACTCACCTTTGACTTGGACACAGATAAAGACTTTTCAGAGACTGTCAATTTGAGGGCCCTGCAACATTATTTCTTAAAAAGTTTTTTAGAAAGCCATTTGATAAAAATGAGAAATAATGAATAAGTCCTATTAAAAGATGAAGGGCTATGGGTTTTTCTTTTTCTTTTTGGTCTCAGGGCTTTTTTCCTGAGAGAAGCCCAAAGTGCTAGCTTGGATTTGATGGAACTCTAAAGGACTTGCATGTTTATAGTGTCCCCTTTCCAGGATATTGCTCTTTCCTGATGGGCAGCCTTGTGACGAAGCTTTAAGTCTGTGATGAGATGTCCTTCCTGGGAAACGTGTTCCCACTGCCAGACATCCTTGTGGCTCTTACCTAAACTGTGTGTAGCTTATTTCTACTGGGACCCCTTCTTCTTAGAGCACTGTTTTATTTCCATAGGCCCTATAAATTGTGGGGGCTAAGGTAGTGGGTTAAGCAAGTTGTCTTTCTATGTACTGACTGCGTGCAAAGGTAAAAAACAGGTACACATGCCAACCACATGGAAGAACTTGAAGGATGGGGTCAGGTGGGTACTGGAAACCATCAAGATTTCCTAGCACCAGGACATTAAATCCCATACTCAAATGGGTGTTAGTGTACAAGGTTAGTTGTAATACAGGTGTGAATACATACTTGTGTCTAATCGGTGTGCAGCACTTGTACAATTATAGCATCCACACAGCAAGTTTGAAGGTGTTTGTGAGTCAGCCAGTGTGCATAGCTAGCTCCCTTAATTCCAGGGATGGAGATGTCTTTCTGGCAAATGTGAGCTCTCTAGAATGAGGATCCAACACACTGCCTGACATAGTTTAAAGACTATGCCTTTGAATCTGACTGAGGTCAATAAGGAGTGTTTTATATGAGCTTTCTAGAATGAGGATCCGACACACTGCTTGACATAGTTTAAAGACTGTGCCTTTGAATCTGACTGAGGTCAATAAGAGTGTTTTATATTTGGCAATTTAAAGGCTCCTTTGGCAGATCCAGCATTTAATCCAAGTGGGTGTTACAATATTTGCATTATTGACTGTGTAATACTGATTGAGAAAAATGTTCAACTTACATTTACAAAGGAGTATTAAGGGAGTTCAGAAATTCTCTTAAATAATCTATTGGGATGTTTGAAAATAATTTACTCTTGCAGAAATTTAAGCTGTCGATGCTAACTACATATATACATGTTACTGAAGTAGATATGTATCTATACATATGAATAAACATTTTGCTTATAGAGAATATTCCATATGTGTAGGCCATCTTTATTGAGAGGTTGGCTCATGTGAAAATGGAACCTAAGAAGTTCCATAACAAGCTATCCGTAGGTCGAAGAAGCTATAGACTTAGGGAATTAGGTGGCATGGCTCAGTTTAAGGCTGTCGGTCTCAGGAACCAAAGGCAGTGATGGTATAACTCTAGTTCAAGTTTGAAAGTTTAAGAACCTAGGGAAGGGTAGAAGGGCTTGAGTTACTGCCATTACATCTCTCTAGAATGGGCTATAAATGGCAATAAGTGTTTTCTTTCCCTCAACTTGTCTTGCTTGGAGAGTTTTATCTTAGGAGAAAAAGGGAAATTAAAACAGTGGTAGCCTAAAATGACTATAGAAATGTAGACAGTGAAGGCCCAACCAAGGAGATTTCAGAGGGGAAGAAAGACTCTTGAGACATGGATTAGATGCCATTTTTGTTATAACCTGGCAAAACAATGTAGCTCTCAATAGCAGACATAGATTTTTATTGCCGAATTAGTACTATAAATACTAATATGGGATTTCTGGTGAAATAAGAATTATCAATTGTTTACATTGAAACAATCGGGTTTTATGAAAATCTTTATGTATGTGGTTTAATATTTCTGTTGTTTTCCTGCTTAGGTTGTAAAGGACTTGGATTCTGATTTCCTCTACTACAGATGCAATCCTCCTTAGACCCTCAGAGGTCTGAAGCACTCTGCATTTTTCCTAGCTGCTTTCTAATGCACTAATGGAGGTGGAGATGGATCTTAATAATGATTGGGACCTTGTTAACCAACATTGGTCCTATAATATGCTTCGGAATGGTTAATCCTTCATTATAGGCCTAAGGACTGCACTTGCTTGATTGTATCGTTGTCAATAATTCTTTCTTCTCTTTTCATTTGCCAAAATTCTCTTTCATGAGAATGTACTCCGATAGCTCTAGGTTTAAATAGTACAATAGCAGTGCACTTGTTCATCCATCCATCCGTGAATTCATCTAATTACTGAGTACAAATCTTATTTAGGTTTGTACTTTCTTACCCAAACCTGTGAAATTGACTCAGCCCTGACTTAAGTACCTTCTTTATGGTCGTCATTTATAGGCCCCAAGTAAAGGCTCTCTCCCATGTGTTCCAATATATTTTATGCACCCCTAGGAAAAACATTTCTCATCCTAAAATGCTACTGCTTATGGTTCTGGATCCTGATGACCGGGTTCAAACCATAACACCTATTCCTCACCAGCTCTATGATCTAAAGCAAATCAATTATTTTCCTTGAGTTTCATTTCCTCATCTCTTAAAGGAAGACAATAACAAATGTATCTAATGTATTTATAGTAATTATATATATATATATATGTTTATTCAGCAACTAGTTACTAAATAACTATTTAAAATTCTAGCTGAAAGGCATTAAACAGAATAAAATACTTGCTCTGCTTTCATTATTGTGGGAGACAGGGAATGAACATATAAATGTTTAAAACATTAATGGCTACAGGACAATAGAGAGCACCATATAGGAGTAGATACTATTTGAAGATTGGCCGAATATAAGAATTTCAAGAATATGAAAAAACAGTTAGGAGTATGTGGGGGTGGGGTAGAGTATCAAGATCAATTTGGACAAGTTGAGATTACCATTATTTATTCAAATGAAGATATGGTCATTGGTATACACACATCCATATATATATATATATATATATATATATATATATATATGCATATGAATTTAAGAATAAATAAACTTAAAAGCAACAAGTTGAGTTTCTGATTTGTTATGGATTGAATTAGATGTACCTCCCCAAATTGATTAATTGGAGCTTTGTGACTGTGTTTGGAGATGGATCCTTTAAAAATGAAATGTAGCCGGGCGATGGTGGCGCACGCCTTTAATCCCAGCACTCGGGAGGCAGAGGCAGGCGGATCTCTGTGAGTTCGAGACCAGCCTGGTCTACAGAGCTAGTTCCAGGACAGGCTCCAAAGCTACAGAGAAACCCTGTCTCGAAAAAAAAAAAAAAAAAAAAAAAAAAAAGAAAGAAAGAAAGAAAGAAAGAAAGAAAGAAAGAAATGTAATTTAGGTTAGGTTAATCCTAACCCAACGCAACTGGTGTTCCCATGATGTGGAAGCTCAACCAATCACATTTGGTTAGGGTGTGGCCGCCTGCAGCCCAGGTAGAAAAACCGGGAAGGTAGGCAGGCAAGCACGCATGCGCTCTCTCTATGAAGCACCTGCCGGACCATTTTGGACTTTGGACCTTTCCCTCTTGTAGTGTGAGTTCCCCCGTTTTTAATTATTAAATTATATCTGTTGTTCTTGAGCTGGTCTGGTTATTTGTGGTACCGACCAAATATGTCAACACCTGGTGCCCAACAGGTGGCCACACCCTAACCAAATGTGATTGGTTGAGCTTCCCCCATCATTCCTACAAGAGAAGGCTGTGAGGACACAGGTGCACATGAAAAGAAGACCAAGTAAAGACAGGAAATCAAACAGCCATATTTTTTAAAAAGGGAAGAGGTTTATGAAGCACCAACACTGTCAATTCCTTAATCTTGGCTTTCTAGTTTCAGAACTGTGAAAGCATGACTTCCCATTATTAATGCATGCAGCTTGGGGGGAAGGGGGGATTTCTCATGGCTTCCAGCAAAGTAACCCAAGCTGAATAACTCATCAGACAGTTATGTTAGTCTGTAGCAAAATCTTTCCTCTTGGCAAGAAGTCTGGTGTTTAGAGATCCTTATAAAGCTGGAGTGCTTGCTTATGAAGATATTTAACAGTACTCAGTGGAAAGCAATCATGTAGGAAGGCCTGAGGAAGAGGAGAGGAGATGCTGGAGAACTGGGCTGATGAAGAGTGTTTCTAATACAGGCCCAGGGTGGTCATGGGACCAGAGGCGATGAGCCCGGGAGAGTAGAGGAAAAAAGGGGAGGTGTCAAGGATGCAACTGAAAGGAATATTTCCGGAAAATCAGAGGGGCCCACTTTGTAGGTAGGAAAGGAGGATTGAGCAAGATGGAGACTGAGATGGTTCAGGCATATGGAGGGAACTTAGAGGTAGCTGGTGACCTGAGGCACGGCGGTCGGAATGCACACGTGTTGTCAAGCATTATTTGAAGATGTGCTACATTTGTTCATTCTCTGGAAAATTGGTTTATTTTTTATTTTTCTGGTTTTTTTTTTTTTTTTTGAGACAGGGTTTCTCTGTGGTTTTGGAGCCTGTCCTGGAACTAGCTCTGTAGACCAGGCTGGTCTCGAACTCACAGAGATCCGCCTGCCTCTGCCTCCCGAGTGCTGGGATTAAAGGCGTACGCCACCAATGCCCTGCTTGGAATATTGGTTTAATAATGCAAAGATGTGTTGCATTCTTTCATGCTGTGTTTGTCTGTTACTTTGTAGCTGGGATACTTTAACGGTCTAAAACATCTGATTGGTCTAATAAATAACTGAATGGCCAATAGTCAGGCAGCAGAAAGAGTTGGCAGGCACAGGGAATAAACAGAAGTAGAAAAGGAAGGAACAGAAAGCAAAAATGATCAAGGAGCAAGAAAAGAAGGGTCAGCTGCCTAGCTATGCAACATAGGGGTTTACAGAGGGCATTTTCTGACAAGACCTTAGATTACTTTCTCAACTGCTTTCTCATGAAGGAGCTGCAAGCCTAACTCTACAGCCAAGAAAGTTCTGGCAGATCCAATGTTGTTTGTTGCCAGACAGTAAAGACTTTCAGGCTCCTTGGTTAATTTAAAGCTTGGAGATGCCTTCAATAGCTCTAATTTGAATTGCTTCATTAGAATGCTGGAATTCTCTGTGGGTGATTATTGCCCAGTTCCTCCCGTCCCTAATTCCATCGTTTCTCTTTAGGGAAGCAGGGGCATGGTGTTAGAGGCCCCCTTTCTTTTCCCTTGAATCAAATACAGATTACAGTCAATGGCACACATCTTTGGCATTTCGGCTTATTAGGAGTTTAATAAAAAGAAAATCCTCAACATTCTACTTTGATCCAATACTGGGAGTTATTAATTCATTTAAAAAAGACTAAACCTCCTCAGTTTTCACCATGTCATTACAGAACCTAGGAGATTTGGGGTCACGTAGCTCAAGGGAGTGTGTAGTGCTGGAAGGGCAGGGTTGGGTGTTCATGGTTGGCATGGGTTTTAGGCAAATCACAGACAGGTTTCGGATCAGATTCTTTCTGATTTATAGTTCTACAAAGACAGAGCGATTGTCAGCTAAGTGGCTAAATGAGCAACAGCCGAGCTTAAGGGCAAGCGCAGCGGATAGAGCTTATCCAGAGACAGGCACCAAAGGACGGGTTTCAAAGCCATAATTACGTGGGGGAATTTTCAGTCCATTGTGGAACTGCTAAAGAAAATCATCTCCACCCTTACCCATTAGCGTGCAAAGACGAATCCACAATGCCCCCAAGGAAGGGTTCTTTTGCTCAGAAATGCAGCATTCAGTGTTTGTAACTCTGCATGGAAATTCCTTTTGAAAGTTGTGCGTTTCCCGAAATGTAGCAATTGCCCTGCGGTGTAAACAATTACGGAAGATGGGAGGGTGGGTTAGCAATCACAAAGCTGGCGCACAAAGGAGAAGGCTGCTCACAGATATCTCATTGTTTCCGACGATCATCAAAAATAGGTCAGACAACAAGTTCGGCTTTGATGTGAGATGTTTTTATTTCCAGAGAATTCTGCGTAATGAAGTGTAACCCCAGCAAATGGAAACTAGAGTCAATAAGGAGCCGGAGAACTCGTTACAGAAATAGCGTGGGAGTATTGGGTTCCAGGACATTATTTTAGGAGAATCTCCATTCCCGTGGCTTCTATCAAACTTTTTCTTAGTTTTACTCTTCTTTTAGTTTGATTGATCTATTGAGCCAGATGTAGACACGGGGAGCAGATATTGCTTAGGACTTATTCATGTCTCTGGCCAAATGAAAAGCATCCTTGGGTATGGCAGCCAGTTTGGAAAGGCTAATGGTTTGAAGCCATATAAGCTTGGTTCCATTGCCACTTGCTAGCTCTCCAGGTGTTTGAGTTTTGCCTTTAAGATTCCCTATGTGCAAAATGAGAATTATTTTCCTCTGTTGTCATTGGGATGCGATAAGCAAGCAAGGTTTGTCAAACTCCTGATACATCAGAGGTAAGAGGAGGCCACTGAGATTATTTCTTGAAGTCCTGATCAGATTCCTAGAGGAGGCGGTGTGTCAGTATGTCTGTGTGCACATTGCTGGGGTGGTGGTGGTGGTGTGTGTGTGTGGGGGGGAGGGATAAAGCTTCTTTTGTTTGTGTTTCTGGAGAGGTGTGTTTTCTGTGGTTTCAGTTAGCCCTGGATCAGCCTCACTTAGTGCTGACGTTCACTGCGGCTGAAATCCACAGCCTTCTCTCTTCCATCTAACCTGGAGCCTTCCTTACCAGCAGGGGCTCTTCTTTTTAGCTTCATAGCCTCGTGATTTGGATGAGCAAGAGGGCAAGGACCCCTGCCAGAGTCTCATGATTGCTGTCCACTGTGCTCTCGTTCTGACTATAAGAAAGCTCTAGTCCCATATATCTAGGTA
This sequence comes from Microtus ochrogaster, assembly GCF_000317375.1. Taxonomy (NCBI): domain Eukaryota; kingdom Metazoa; phylum Chordata; class Mammalia; order Rodentia; family Cricetidae; genus Microtus; species Microtus ochrogaster. Next base: position 64,657,938 of record NC_022011.1, on the reverse strand, counting down.
ATTCTGAGGATGCCTGGGACCATCAGCAGTCGCTGTGGGCCTGTCCCCTTCCATCTGCACTGCTCTTTAAATGACTCCTTAGAGGGTTTACTTCACCATAAGCGAGAACTCGTTTGCAGTTCAGGTGCCAATGGGCGGTTACAATTGAGGGCTGAAAAATCTTTCAACATTTGTTAATGAGGCAATTTGTTCATTAGCATGTCATTCACCACTGAGCTACCTTTGAACAACAATATATGCAACTTACCTTCTGCTTGGAAAGAGTTAAGTATTCATCAAGAAAGAAGCAATATAGCCCAGACTGGGAAACACGACATAACCCATAGAACTGCAGTTCTTTTCTCAAGACGACGTCCAAATAGGAATAGGGACACATTCATCACACACACACACACACACACACACACACACACACACACACACACAGGCATATACATGCACACACACACTTGCATGCAGGCATACACACATGCACACCCATACACACATATGCACACAAACATGCACATATATGCATATGCACATACATGCACACACTTGCATGCAGGCACACACACGCATATGCACATACACGCACACACACTTGCATGCTCACATATACATGCACACACATGCACATTCATCAACACATGCATATGCACACACATGTGCACACACTTGCATGCATGCATACACACATTTGCACATGCACACACACATGCATACACATGCACACAGATGCACGTGTGCAGAGTGTGCATGCACACACACACATACACACTCAGATTATGATGCTATTTGCACATCTACTCAGTTGGGAAGTCTCCTCCCCCAGCAGTTTAATCATTTTACAAAGCTGGGAGAAGTCCTTCAAGAAACTTCCAAATTTCTGCTTTACCAGACATGTGACCTTTTGTTTACCTCCTGAGTCTTACGACCTGCCTCTTCCCTCCTGAAGGGAATGTTTCATGCTTACACTGTAGACAACAGTGTGCATGTAACATTTGAATTTTCTTTTTAATGCATTGCCCACAGGAAAATAAATATCATTTTCTGAGTATAGAAGCTAGAAGGGAAGTTTATCAATTGACTTGAGGTTCCGCATCTGTTAAGAGGAGATAAGCTCACAGTAATATCGACTCAGTGAAGCTGACACATTCTGAGGTAAGCCCTAAATTCTGTGTCCGGTTTCTCCTCAGACCATGCATGCAATGGCCCCAGATGGGGACACATTCTTCCCGCATTCATGGGTATAAGTTAATGCTTATTATCCGTGCTTACATGGATGGCTTCACAGAGCCTTTTATTTCATTTTATGTTATAAAATTTTAGTTATTTAGCTACAGAGCACTGCACGCACTTCTAATCCAGCCCTCTGAATGTTTCCTCCTGGCAACCTGATATGGCTCTGTCAGCTGCCTGAAGCAGCTTTCTGCTTCCCCTGATCTAATGAATACACAGTGAAGAGAGGAAGGAATATGAAGAAATTCAAATCATTTTTCTCTTCATCCATCATGTACTCTAAGCTGGACATTCCTATGTAAAAAAAAAAGACAGATTAACAAGAAAAAGGAACCAGGGATTTGCATATTTATCTCTTGTCTAGATACAAGATAACCCAGAGAAATTAGTAAATACTATACCAGATAAAGAACTGTCTTAAACTCCAGACATCCCATCATCTTTTGAACAAAGAAAGAATGGCTGAGCATTTCTCTAGAGTCAGGTTTCTTGCTAACCCCATAATGGCTCCCTCAATCAAGGTATCTTCTTTTCCTTGCGTTCATTGCTATCCTTCCTCCCTCTCATCTATCCCATTCCCTCAATTTCCCCTTGTCCCTTTCCTCTCCCCTCCACTTCCCCTTCTACTCTCCCTTCTGCCACCACCCCTATGTTCCCAATTTTGTCAGGTGATCTTGTCTATTTCAACTTTCCACGTGGATCTATATATGTTTTTCTAGGGTTCACCTTGTTACTTAGCTTCTCTAGGATCATAGGCTTTCACAAGGATGGCCCTAGCTAAGACCCTAAGCAATAGAGGAGAGGGTGCCTGAATTGGCCTTGCCCTGTAGTCAGACTGATAAATATCTTAAATATCACCATAGACTTTTTATTTAGCAACTGATGGAAACAGAGGCAGAGAGCTGCACTGGAGCACTAGATTGAGCTCCCTAAATCCAGTTGAAGAGTGGGAAGAGTGAGAATATGAGCAAAGTGGTCAAGATTCGATGGGAACACCCACTGAAGCAGTCTACCTGAGCTAATGGGAGCTCACCAACTCCAGCCACACTGGGAAGGAACAAACATAAGTTGAAACCAGTCCCTCTGAATGTGGTTGACAGTTGCATCACTGGGGCACACTGAGGGGCCACTGGAATTGGCACCAGGATTTATCCCTACTGCATGTACTGGCTTTTTGGGAACCTATTCTCTTTGGATGAATACCTTGCTCAGCATAGATACAGTAGGGAGGGCCTTGGACCTTTCCCAAAGCAATGTGCCTTCCCCTCTCTGAGGAGTGGAAGGGAGGTGGGGTGAGGGGGGAAGTAGAGGGAATGGGAGGAGGGGAGCAAGTAGGAACTTGGATTGGGTATATATAATGAAAAAAGATTGTTTTATTTTAAAAAAAATAAAAATTAAGAATAAATAATTAGAAAAAGAAAATTTAAAATATATGGTAAAATAGAGAAAAGAATACAATAAATTTTATTACACAACTTTAAAGAAAAATAAAGACAGAATGGCTGAGCAAGAGGCCAGGGTAAGACAAAGTGGCCAGATACTATGCCGTTTTGGGTAGAGACAACTGGCTGCTTTTCTGCCGTCTGATTCTCTAAAGATTCAGTCCTTGTTCCTCCCTGGTTCAGAGTGGAGTACCATCAAGAATGGAGATTTTCTAAACAGAGCTGATGGTTTGGATCTAAAGAGTCTCCTAAAGGCCAGAGGCAGAAGGCTTGGTTGCCAGCCAGTGAGAACTGGGAGGTGGTGGCACCTTTGTAAAATGGACCTAATGAAAGAAGTTAGGTCACTGGGCATATGCCCTGGGAGGGAATATTGGGGTCTCAGCCACCTCCTTTTTCTCTCTTTGCTTCTTAGTCGCCACAGAATGAGGAAACTTCCTGTTCTATGAGCTCTTCAACACACTATTTCTCTACAACGCCAAGCAATTGTGGATAGGGACTCAAAGTGCCAAGCTAAAGAACCCTTCCCTTCTTCAAGTTTTCTGCTGCAGGTGTTTTGCCACAGTGACAAGATGCTAACTTATACAAGAAGTATGCGTTTCTCTCACACAAGGGTAACTTCTCAGAGTTCCTTGTGCTACTATAGCTTATTTGAAAAAAAAAAACAAGAAACTAATCATTCTGACTTATCAATACATATTGAATTCATGTACTGAGATATGAATGTAACTAAATGTTATGCAAACATTGAAAAGGTTTACAGATAAAGGAATGTTGGCTACGCTCATTGGATTATCACAAATACACATATCGAATGATCACACCATAGTCAGAAAGTTTAGTCAACTAACTTATAAAAACAACTCAAAATGATCTCTCTATCAAAAAGGCATATTTTGAAGAGTTTCAAAGGGAAGAAAGAAGGGGGTGCAGGAAAAGAATGTGGGAAGGGAAAGAAAATAACATTCGTTTCTACATAGACCCACTGACCTGCTTTCCTTACGTCCATCTGCTTACGTCATAGATTCTGGGCTCAAGGTTATCCTTGTGCTGAGTCGGGCTTAGATGACTTTCAGTGGCAGGTGGCGGGGTTGCCCAATCTCTCCAAGAGCTGGAAAGATTCACTGACTGGGCTCCGTTTCCCTTCGGGCCACCTTCATTTGGAATTTTCCCCTAAATACACTTTCTTTTAATCACCCAGTCTTCATTTTATTAGGCCGTTACATCTCCCCAAGCTGGAGATGGCCTTCCATAGGTTAAATAGCTTTCTTTTCAGAGTTTCATATTTGTGTATTTTTGTTGAGAAGGTATCGTCTTAAACTAAAGACATAATGTTAAACCCCTAGACTCCAAATGCTTGGCTGGAGGCTGAGTTCATTGTGTCATATAGGAGTGACAAAGACTCCGAATCAGCACCAAGCTATGTATCTTTCAAGTCCCTATTTTGAAGATGACACCAAGGCACCGAGAATTAAGTGACATGCCCAATCTGACTTGGATATCTTTAATGACTTTATCGAGAATCTTCCCTGATTTACTTGACTAGAAGCAAGCAGAGCAGTTGCGTGCCTAGTCTTCTTATTCTGAACATGAAAACTCTCTCTCTACACGGGGTCATTACAGGTTTCTTAGTGTGGTTCCTCTATCCAAGGTCTTTGAACTCCTGTTTTTGACCAGGCCCCAATGAGAGGAATCCTCTGCCTGGACCATCACCACGCCTTGTTTGTGGATAAGAGTGATGCCTGCTCTATCATCTGTTATTATCTTGCTGGATATCTGTGCTGCGTTGTGTAGGAACGCCTAGCTAAACCTAAGCCTCCACTGTTCTTCTTGGAAGTATTTTACCCACTCAGCTGGGACTTGAGGAAGTTTTACAATTTGCTGAAAGTTTTATAGGCTTCTTAAAAACCCCCTTGGAAAGAAAACAGGATGGGGGTGGGGATTCCTGCTTGGGTACATATGCATTTCATTGAAAACTACCCTGAATAACACGCCCCCAACAGCATTTATCTCAAGGATGCTGGTGTCTTTGGATGGGAACTTTTAAAGAGTAAATGTGGACACTACTGCCCGTTTTCTGTCCTTGCAGCCACTTAGTTATGACCCAAGCATTTGAATAGCTACTGTACTCTTACCTAGCACACTATGTGACTTCTAGATCGTGGTTGCCCAGTGGAACCCAATGGGTTCATCCATTGAATTTGTTTCATTATTCAGACATGGCGACTTTGGAGGTAGGGAGGTCTTTTGGCCAACTCATGGGTGTGCTCCACTATGCTATCCATATAAATGTCCAGCCTGCGTTTGTTTGGAAGAGTGGAGTCTGTGAAGAACTTGATTTCCTTCTTCTCATCATAAAGCAGTGTTTATAAACAAGGATGCTACATGAAACCCACTGATCGAATGAGACAGTGCCAAGTTCTCTGGCACAGGAAAGATGTAAATTGTGTCCTGGAGGCCAAATGTTCGGAAATTTTCAGCATTTGGAGTCAAGATGGCTTTATAGGAAAAGCACAGGGTGAAATAGACATATATTAATCACTTCAAAGAGCTAGAGCTTGCTGATGCCCTCAAAATCACATTTCTCCCCTACTCCCAGAAGCTTATGGTGTCTATAAAAGCAGATGGCTCTGTGATAAAGACCTTATTCACATATAGCGAGGCCCTTTTTCCCAGAACCTGCTTCAAAAAAGATACCCATAATGTTTGTTGAACCCTAAAGTGAAACCCTGCAGACGTTAAAGATGAAATTGGTAGAATTTTAAAGTCCATTCTTTAAAAGGTGCTTCACTTTTATTTGTGTGTATGTGTGTGTCTATATGTGTGTGAACATATGTGTACAGGTGCCCTGTAGGCCAGAACAGTTGGATCAGCAGCTTGAGTGACAGGTCGTTGTGATGTGGGTGCTGGAAACCAAACTCTGGTCCTCTGGAAGAACATCAGCTTGAGTCATCTCTCCGGCTCTTAAAACCTCATAATTTCGTGTCCTCACTCATTGTTTTAAGCCATTACTTTATTATTACCTGACACCATTGGATGGACTGAAGAAGTTCTTTACATGAAATACTTGAGGAGATGAAATGTCCAACCACTGCCACTCGCAAACTTTAGTTTAATAAGAATGAAGTTAAAGGGGCTGGTTTTATAATGCTCTTCCATCTGCCCAGGGAACGCATTTGGGTCTCTTTCACTGACATCTCCACAGCATTTTACTGTATGTTTTGACACTTTTAGCCTCACGAAAGTCTATTAAGTAACCATTTCTATCTAGACTAGGAAGCTCAGACTTTCCTTAGTGAACCAAGGGCATGATTGGACAATGATCATGGGGAGATTGCACTCCCTAAAGAGAAAGTCTAAGCACTTAATAGAGGGAATTATTCAAAAAGGGGTGGGGCAGTGAAGTAGTCTCTTCATTGCCTGGGATCTTTTGATCTCTGTTTCTTTTTAATAGCTGTGTATTTTTCATATTAAGGAAAGTGAGGTTCAGAAGCCCTCTTCAAACTATGGCAATGGTGAGATTCTGATTAGATACTGTTATCAGAGGTTTTGCATATTTTGTGTATTCAGTACAGCTGACTAAAGTGTTTGAGTATCTTTTTATGATGGGATAATTAAAATGATATAACTGTTTGGAGATCGTAGTTTTGATGTCATTATTTGATTGAATGGACTCATTAGCTCCAAGTGGCATAACAAAGTCTTATTAACTGAGCATCTGTGTGTGCATATGTGTTATGCATTATGGGTGGGTACTTTACAATGTTCTTATGTGTTGGGGTATTTTCTTGACCACTTCCTACTCCATGATAGATGACCAACGAATGTTTCCTGACCCTGAACTATTTCTCTTACCCTTTCTGATAGAAAAAAAAAAAACTTCCATTGAAGAAGTTTTGTAGTGGGACATTTGATCACACTGTGTGAAGATGCATCTATGTCCTTCCTTGTCTGCCTAAAGCACCTTTTGATTGGTTTAATAAAGAGCTGAAAGGCCAATAGCTAGACAGAAGAAGATAGGTGGGACTCTGGGCAGAGATAGGAATTCTGGGTAGAATCTGAGAGAGGAGGGGGGAAGTTTTCCAGACTGATGCAGAGGAAATTGGATGTAAGGTACTGAAGAGAGGTAATGAGTCACGAGGCAGAATGTAGATTAATATAAATGGGTTAAGTTAGGCTTTAAGAGCTAGTTGGGTGCAAGCTTAAACTAAGGCCAAGCTTTTATTATTAATAAAAAGTCTCCCTGTCATTATTTGGGAACTGGCAGTCCAAATAAAATCTGATTGCACTGAAGGTTGGTAACAGGTCTAGAGAGATGCCTCAGTGGTTAAGAGCACTGGCTTCTCTTTCAGAGGAGTTGAACCTGTGTTCAACTCACAGGATCCACATGGTTGCTCACAGTGTCTGTAACTCCAGTTCAAGGGGATCCAACATTCTCTTCTGGCCACTGCAGGCACCAGACATGCATGTGATGTACGGACCCACGGGCAGGCAACAATACACACAAAATAAGGATAAAATTGAAAAAGAACTTCATTACCTAATTGAATTTTTCTTTCTTTCTCTTTTTTCCTTTTGCTAACAGAGGTTGAAATGTCTCATAGGTAACTCAAAGTTAAAAATCTTGGGCTACTCTTTCTCATATTTCTTCTTTTAACAGGTTGTTTTCTAAGTGCCCAAGCCATAAAGCTGTGGCCTTTTCTAGACTCTGCCTTTTTCTTTATCTCCTGTGTCCAGTTGATCATCTGAAGTGCCGTGAAGTCTTTCCCTTGAGGCTGGGCTGACCCTTGGGTCCATGTTCACACTACATTTGGAAGCTTCGTTCTTTTTTCCCCCCACAGTCTAAACTGTTGCAGCTGTACATCTAGACTAGCGGCTCATGTACCCTGGGTGAGCAGTGTTCCCCAAATCAAGGCCCTTCTACTACTCACAATCTTTCTAAATTTGAATTCCCAAAGGCTTGTAGGAAAAGCCCCGAGAAGCCAAGTGTAGTCCGGATGAGATGTAGAGACTTCCTTACTGGACTTTTATTTTTCTTCAGGTCACATGATCACCCCAATGGAACAAACTATGGATTCTGCTTAGCAGTTTATGCTCAGGTCCCTGAGCAATTATTTATAATGATCTTTTCTCTTAGTGATTTAGATGACAAATCGAGGGACCATCTGACATATGTATCGTAGCCTTACTAAAACAGTTGTTAGGGCTCATCTAATGAGAATGGCTAGAGAGAAGTCACCTAGATGCAAACGGAATTGTTGCTTCTTGATAAAGATAGACAGTGTGTTAGCACACGCTATATAAGATTTCCTTCCTGAGGCCGTAACAGCATTTCTGTATGGAAATGAATAAATATAGGAATTTTCTCCCTAAGTGAGAAATATGAAGATTGTAGTCCAAGGCACAATTTCATGTTAAATGATTATGAAAAGCACATTTTGGTTTTCAGAGCTTTTTGGGTTTGGGAAAAATAATTAAAGGCTTTTGGACACATAGTCAGTTGCATTATCCTGCAAAGGTTCTTTCTTCTCTTTACCACTTGGTTTTCTTACTTGTAAAATAGGAACAATAATTGTACACCCTAGTCGAGTCGTTTGGGGATAAAATGAGATAATTACATGGCTGTGCTTTGAGAAGGCCTGCTATAGAAAGCTCAATAAGTGCTAGTTATTTTTTATTAGCCACGTTCTATTTTCACCTTATCCAAAGGCAGAAAGCTCAAATTATCCCAAGGCATGCAGTGAACGTTAAGAGAATCCGTTGATTGTGATCAAAACCCCCTATTTTTTTCACGACTATAGCGCAACTCCTTTTCCTCAGAGACCGTTTATATCTCTCCACTGTATTGTAAATGGAACAAAGGCTTCTTATTCACCATTGTATCTCAAGTGCCTAGTGCTCTTTCTCATACATAATATGCTGCTCAACAAATAATGGCTGAGCATGTACATCAAAGCCTTGAGATCTCTCCACAATACCACATTCAAATAGATTTTGAGCATATGCATATTTGGGAAAGTCACAAATGTAAACAGGTAACAGAGTTTTTCATAATACCCAGCACATCTGAAGACAGTTTCTTGCGATTTTGGACACAAGAAGGCTTTGCAACCCCTGACCTTGTTTGACTCCCAGTAAGGTATTATGGTACCGCAGGTTGGAAAGTCCTTTCCTGGATTCCAACTTCATCAGAAACAGGGACGGCCTTAGAAAAGGTAATCACAGTGATTATTCTATCACAGTTTTAAGAACTAAAATGATGGTGATTTAAATTTTCTTCTCCAACTCATGAACAGGTAGTATATTAGTTAATTAGATCATTGTAATAAAACTCCTAACCAAGGCCACTTAGAGCTGGAAGGGTTTGTTTGGGGTCACTGTCAGGACACAGTCCATCTCGGTGGGGCAGTGAGGAAATAGGAGTTTGAGAACCAGGTCACAGGGCATGCAGAGTCAGGAGGCACAGAGAGGAGTGCTTGTCCTCAATTCATTGTCTATTTTTAATTAGTTCAGGACCCCAGCCATGGAATGATACTGCCAACAGTTAAAGCGGGTCATCATAACAATTAACTTGTTCTAGCTAGTTCCCTCATGAGGATGTCCAGATGGTTTGACATGGGTGGGTTCTAGAGCCTGTGGAGTTGACAATCAGATGAACCACTCTAGGGAATTTCCCTTGTTTCCTCCCAATAAAACCCTGAAAGTATTTATGACGTATGTTGGCATTGTGTAACTATTTCTCCTGATTAGTGTATTGCTGCCCGGAGTGAGGGGGATGCCCCATAAAACACAAGAAACTCAGAGAGTCACAAGACTCACGGGGTCCCTCCCCATGCCTGGGTGGGAGGAGACTTTTCCCTTGGAGAGCACTTGTAGGCAGCTCTGGTGCAGCTTTTGCCTCTGGCCACGCTATCGAGGTGAGCTTTCTGGAGATGCAGTTGGCTCCTGGTCACCTGGGCTATATTAAGTAACAACTTAAAACTCAGTGGGTCAGCACTGGTGGGTTGAGTCTGTCCTCGGTGCCCTGTGTGGGTGTATAGATGTTTGCTCACACAAAAGTCGGAAAAAGAATTTTATTATGGCTTGGCAGGCTTTCCTTTCTATAGTTTAACTGTCATATTACTTAGAAAACATCTTTTACAAATCTAAAATAGAATAACATACTTTGAAGTAATGTGTGCACTTCCAAAATTCTACAAGTAGCCTTGAATGTTAGATTTGTCTGTGAAATATATGAAGTTCAGGATATAGTTTTCTGAACATACTTAAATTCCTAATACTTTATCTACACCTGTGAATGTCACAAATTCAGAAAACTGTCTTTTTTCCTTCTAATTTGGTTATGGAATTTGAATTGGTCTGAGTGTACCTTATGGAAAAATATGAATAGACTTTGAGATTATTTGGTGTTCACATATTTCACTAATATAAATGTGTTAATTAATTTTCTTTACTAAAACAAAATACCTGTGATCAGAAACTCGAAAATAAATGAAGGTTTGTTTTACCATACAGGATGTGGGAATTTTCAGTTCACGGTCAGTTTGTTTTTTGCTTTTGAGTCTGTGGCACAGATGAACAGCCCATCACCCGGGAAGTACATGGTGGGGTAAGACGCTCACTTTGTGGTGATCAGGATGTTAAAAGAGGGTAAAAGACTAGCTGTCCAAAATAAATTCCTTTTGAGGGCATATTTCTAATGACTTAGCACTATCCTAGGCCCCATGATTTTAAACATTTAATTGAATATATTTTTTTATAATCTCAAAGATATATCTAAGGCATTCTGATCACTCAAACTCCCTGCCCTCTCTTGTTTCCCTCTCAACACACCTCCAAACTTCTTTACTCTTTCCTACTTTCACCCATTTTGCTTGGTTTGATGATGTACTGAACTTAACTAGGGCCATCTGTGTGATCACAGGTTTATAACTACCCATGGGATAATAGTGGGTTTCTCAGTCGGCTCACAACTGAAAACAGAATCTTCCAGAATCTATCAGTAGCCAACCTGTGAGCAGGGAGACATGAGATCCTATGAGACTCTCATCCCTCCCTTATGGTGGTTGATAGGTTAGACTTGTGTAGGCCCAAGACTACAGGGGTAGAGTTACATAGTCTACAGATATGTAGGTACATAGGGGTGTTCATGAATGAAATGGTCGTGTGTCTCCCAGGACATCCTATGGCCGTTCTCCCTATCTTCCAGCTCTTTCTTTCTATCCTCTTTTCCATCTGAAAAATAAAGGTCTTCGGGGATCAACCAAAGTGTAATGAGAGGCAGCCTGTTTATCAAACCTGTCTAGCTGCTGCTCTTTGTCTCTTGAGAAGCAAGGTTGACTGACAAGCCAAAACCTGGGGAGGGAGAATGCAGTGTGCTAAGCTGAATGTGTTTGGAGATGGTGAAAAAAACAGAAAACAATGTATCTGGGGTTTTGTTTGGAGTCTGTATTATAAAGGATTGATATCTTGGCCATCATTTTCTGGCCCTTGTTAAATGATAATCAATTCAGCCTTAGAGGAAAAAATGTCAGAAAAAGGCAAGTTTATAGGATAAATTAAAATAAAGAATTAAATTTTTCATTAAAAATTATTTAATGTATGTTTTCGTACTTTGCAGTTCATGTAGAAACGTGCTTCATGCCAAGAAACAGAAGCAATGAGTTGGTTCCTCCTCAGTAAATAATGCATGGAGATACAGCACAGGCACACACCACCGCCACCACGGCCACCATGGCCACCACCTCCTCCACCGCCACCATTGCCACCACCTTCTCCACTACCACCACCACTACCATCGCCACCACCGTCACCACCACTACTACCACTGCCACCTCTTCCTCCACCACCACCTTCAGCACCGCTTCTCTGATTTTGATTTCACTTTGGTAAGTGGTATGCATTGAGAAAATTGCCCCTCAGGTGTTCCGATTTGGAAGAGTAACTGTTTTTAAAGTATGCCCTTAGGATTCTCTAGATTTCCTCGGTCTCTGTTGTTATGTTCCCTCTTTTCATTTCTGATTTTGTCAATTTTGATATTCTCTCTCCTCCTTTTAGTTCATTTGTACAATTGTTTGCCAGTCTTATTGATTTTCTCAACCCCCTTTGTTTCATTCTTTGTAGTGTTCTCCTTTTTTGTCTTACTAATTTCAGCCCTGAGTTTATTTCTTCTAGTCTATTCCTTTTGAATGTGGTTTCTTCTTTTTGGTCTAGAGCTTTCAAGTGTGCTGTTAAGTTGTTAATATGAAATCTCTCCAGGCTTTGTTTTAGTGTAGGCCTTAGTGCCATAAACTCTCCTCTTAGCACCTCTTTCATCGTTTCCTTGTCCTAAAGTTTGGGTATGCTGCGGATTCACTTTTGACTAGTTCTAGGAACTCCTTAATGTCTTTCTTGACCCAATTCTCATTCACTAGAGCGTCATTTGGTTTCCATTAGTTGGTAAACTTGCTGCTGTTTCTGATGGTGGTCAGATAGGAAACAGGGAGCTATTTCAGTTTTCTTATATCTGTGGAGACTTGCTTTGAGTCTGAATATATATTCAGTTTTGTAGTAGGATTTCTTTTACAAATTGAGTGCTCTTGTGTTTGGGGTATTGATGTTAATAATTACAGGGTTGTTCTGGCAGATTTTTCCTTTGATGAGTATATAGTGTAGTGTTCTTCCCTATCTCTTTGGTTAGTTTTGGTTTGAAATCTATTTTGTCAAATATTAAAATATGTTGTGTTTGGAGCAGCTTCCCAGCACCCGGCCGCCTGCACGGCTAGCTTTATACCCGAAATAATTACACAGAAACTGTATTCTTTTAAACACTGCCTGGCCCCATTAGTTCCAGCCTCTTATTGGCTAGCTCTTACATATTAATCTAACCCATTTCTAT
>NC_022011.1:64623594-64643583 GCF_000317375.1 Microtus ochrogaster | reverse complement strand
GCTTAAGAATCTAAGCTGTGACATTCCTAGGTCAAAAACAGGTACTGCCTGCGGGCCCCGCCCAGTCCAACATGGCGGAGCCGCTCGTGCCTCTGATCCTTGCACATTGCACCACTAGCATGGTGGAGCTGCTTGTGCCTCTGAGCTGCGGGATGCAATGTCCCCCTTTTAGGCACACAGCAATCTAGTTGCCATCAAACAAATCGTAGCACTTTACTCTAAATGCTCCATTCAAAAGCTCTGTCTCCCACAGGAGCCAGACAGAGATCACAATGGCAGCACAGCCCAGAAAGCGGAGGTTTAAAACTGCAGCTTTTTCCTGTTGCGGCTGCTGAGTCAGGAAATTCTCTCTGCAGCACGCCACCCACAAGCAGCAAAAAACTGTGTTAAACTCTCTCTCCTTTATTTTTAAGCCTTCTCAGGTTTTTAAGTGGATTTAGTCCATCACGTCTGGGCGCCACTCTGTTGTGTTTGGAGCGGCTTCCCAGCACCCGGCTGCCTGCACGGCTAGCTTTATACCCGAAATAATTACACGGAAACTGTATTCTTTTAAACACTGCCTGGCCTCTTACATATTAATTTAACCCATTTCTATTAATCTTTGTAGCCCATGAGCTGGGTTACCAGGAAAGATCTTAACCTGCGTCTGTCTGGAGTGGGACAATCATGACGACTCCCTGACTCAACTTCTTTCTCCCAGCATCCTGTTCTGTTTTCTCCGCCTACCTAAGGGTTGGCCTATGAAATGGGCCTAGGCAGTTTCTTTATTAATAAGAAATCACTCCCACATCAAAAATAGCTGTGCCAGCTTGCTTCTTAGGTCCATCTGCTTGAAATATTTTTTTCCATCCATTTATCCTAAGGTGATATTGACCCTGGATGTTAATATGTCTTTCTTGGATACAGAAGATGGATGGATCCTGTTTTCCTATCCATTTTGTCAGCTTTTATCTTTTTATAAGAGAATTGATACCACTGATATGGCAAGACCAATCATTGCTAATTTCCTGTTATTTTGTTGTTGTTGTTGTTGGCGGTGGTGGTGGTGGTGGTGGTGTGTGTGTGTGTGTATATATACACATGTTTTGTCTAGGATTATTTGTTCTCTGTGTTTTCTGAGTTGAAGTTAACCTCTTTAGGTTAGAGTTTTCCTTGTAGTATCTCTGTTGGGTTGAATTTATAGGCAGATATTGCTTAAATTTGGTTTTATTGTGGAATATCTTGTTTCCATGATTGAAAGTTTTTCTGGGTATAGACTGTCCTGGCATCTGTGGTCTCTTAGAGTCTACATCACATTTGCTTGGGCCCTTCTGACTTTTAGAATCCCCATTGAAAAAGGCATAAACTTAAAAAAGATTTGCATTTATATATTCCTGGTTACTTTCCCTCCCAGATTTTAATATTCATTCTCAGTTCTGTATGTTTAGTGTTTTGATTATTATGGGGATCTTAACTCTTAGGTATGTTCAAGGAGGAGTAGTTGAATTGTTGCAACAGTAATGCCATCAAACCATAAAAGATGCAGAGACAAACTTACAAATCAGTTGGTGTCCGCTAATACATCATTGACGCTAATAAGTCAGAAGATGGGAAACAAACCAGAATATCTTAGGAAGTTCAAAACTATTTATGATAAGCATGGGAATAGGAACTAGGAAATGAAGGTGGTAAAGGAAGGAGATGGGGAAGGTTTAAAAAAAGAGGGAGAATAATGATTAAATAAATGGGAAGAGAAAGGAATGGGGAGGAGTGTTCTGGAGGAGAAAAGAACAAAAGGTTAGAAAAGATAAAAAAGAAAAGAGAACCAGGAGAGAGCTCAGAGCGGGAAAAGGGGGCATGGTGCAAGTTCAATGGCCTGAATTCAATCCCAGGAATCCCTGTACTCCTAAAGGTGCACACACACACACACACACACACACACACACACACACGCACATGCACATGCACACACTCTCTCTCTCACACACAGTAATAATAAATACAATTTTAACAAAGAAATGGTAAAACAGCACACAGGAAAAGGTTTCACAATGATGAGAAAGTTAGAGAGTAATATTAGGTAAATGTAAGAATGAAAATTTAACAAAAATAAAGATTTTTAAAAAAAAAACAATAAATATTAATAGCGATACAGTTGAGAGGAACAAAGGGGGAAAGACCAAAAAGCAAGGAAAAAGGATCCTTATCTAGCAAAAATGCATGGAAAAGTTAAATGATCACATGAAACCAAAAAAAATTTTTTCCATATGTGCTGAGGGTAAAACAGTACTAAATGTAAGAAAAAGAGGAAAACGGGACATTCATGGGACAAGAAAACAACAACGAAAGGAAAAAAGAAAGAAAGAAAGAAAGAATAAGAAAAAGAAAGAAAGAAAAGGAGAAGGGATGATTTTTTTTTTCTGGGTCTTGAAAACTGGACATGGCTAGATATGTGCACGGGTGTCAGGAGGTGATGGACCGGGCCTGTGGACTTGACTTTCCTAACAGTTCTCATGGTGTTTCGTCTGTACTGGACCAGGGTCTACTGGCCGCCAGATTTGTTCCACTTTGCTGGTTTCCCTTATGTGTGCACCTGTGGCTTCTGTTGGCCACACTTTGTCTTGCTGTCTGTGTGTCTTGGGCATCTTCTCTCACCCACGTACCGTGTTCCTCCTGGGGTTGGGTAGCATCTCCCAAGTGTGTTGATGATGTGGAAGGCAGCCACAGCACTGAGGTCTGTCTGAATAGCCAGAAAACTTGTCTTTGTGCTTTCGGAACCTTCTAATTATATTATTAATCACCCAGCTAGGGAGATACAGAAATAGGATCAAATAAGCCACCAGAGCATTAGAGTTTCTGGTTCCTATAGCGACAAATAACAGCTAGGTAGCTACAGAGACTGGTTGCTTGGCTGACCTCGGGCTTACGGTTATCATACTCTAGAATTATTCTTAGTTGGTGAGATCAGCTTCTGGCAAGTTAACTGAGTTTGGGCTATCTTTCCCATGTAATTCCTAGGCTGAGTCCCCTCGTGTACACATATGTGTACAAATGTGGTAAGCATGTGCATTAGGATGACAGGGGTGCTGCCATGCCTGCCTGTGGATGCTGGGAATCGTGTGCATGGTAAGTGCTTTATCCCTTGGACCGTCAGGCCCCTAAAGTAGGCTTTCTGTTAGCAAGTGGTCCTCCTCTCTCACTAGCCTCACAAGCTCTCTCTTACCCTCGGCTGTGGTAGAGCAAAGTCAGGCTGCCTGAGGTGTGCTTGTTCCCTGTTCTTGAGCCCCAAGAATAGTTTCAGTTTTAAGGACTATGTTCTATCTCAAGAGTGTACCTGCATGTCCTAGAAGCCATGCAGGGACAGAATATTCAAAACTGCCAGGAAGGGAATCACTGTCTTGGAAGACCCTAGACCCGTGGCTGGGTCTACGCTGATGTCAACTGTGGGTTTGCACTGAAGGTAAGGACTCCCAGTCTGTTCTCATCACAGCAGTCTCCGGCTTCCCCTACAGAGAGTGTGTGGCTGAAATGGCATTCAGCCTGGCCACTTTACCGTTGGTTGCACTTCTTTTTCTCCTCATGTTTTAGGGATTTTACCATAAATTTTGAGGGCTCCTGGCACTTGTTTCTTTCTTATTTTAAAACAGTTTTTTTTTTTTGCTTCATCTTAGTTTATCTCCTTTACCGAGTACACAGAGGCAGCCTCATCACCCACCCGTTTACCCAGAAATCTCTTCCTTATTGTCTTCCTTGATGCAAATGAGGTCTGCTCTTACGAAGTTATCGCCAAAGAGTACACACTCTCTTACATTCATGCACACATTGCCAAAGTGCTCAAATATTGACCGGTTTGAAATGTTTCACCAAACTTTATTATAATGTGTTACGGCCTCTTGTGTTAGAGTCAGAGTGCAATGCCAGGCAACAGCAGTGTGGTACAGAAGAGCCTAGGTTTTGGAAATGGGAAAGGGTGGAGTGTTTTGCTATGGTCATTAGTTTCATTTTTCTTCTGTGTCTGAAATGTATTTTGCATCATGACATCTGTGTAGTTTCTTATCTATTTCTCATTCTAAGTGGTAAAACTTGACCAGAAATTATTTATATTCATTATCATTCTTTGTCTGGATCGTAAAATTTAAAAAATGAAGACAAAAAGGCAAACAAATGTCTTGCTATTTCTAATGATTTTTATTACATATACTACATAAACACAATATATATAATATGTATCTATGTGTGTGTATGAGCATGCATATCTCCTGTTTTAGTGAATGTAAGCATTTCCATCTTACTACATATAGTTTTATTGTCAAGGCACACACAACTATTGAATTACTGTTTCCATATACACTCTCCTGGAAGATTGTGTCAAGAGGTATTATTTAATTTGCCTGCAAACAGATGTTCATGTGTTTGGGAATTAGGTTAAATATTCTAGACTATGCCATCAGCGTTCCATTTAAATAAAAACTTGTCTCTAGAGTTTTGGGGTAAGTAGACTTTGGTTCAGAAAGAAGGATTCCCATCCCGAAAACACAGTATGAACAGTCATGGGTAAAACCTGAAGATCATACTGATGGACTTAGAAAGTATCTGTACCAAGGAGATGAGGATGCAGCTTGACTTTGTCATGTGTACATCATCTCCAAATAGTCCTCAACTGAGACTGCTAAGACCTGCAGCATCTCTGTGTCTCTCTGGGTTGCCAGTGTGCCATACGTTTGATTCTTCCTGTGTTATTCTATGGATCCCAATGGGGAAAATCCAGCAAAAACTGTTCAATTCAGTTTTATATAGTAAGGCTTTATAAGGATAGTACATAGTGACTCAACTTGTTTATTGAGGTTGTCTACTTGTGTTTCTTTTATATTTCTTTTCTTTTTTCTTAGTTGTTGCTTTTTAAAAAAAAATTCTAGGGGATTATAATATTATTATATAATTTCCCCCTTCCATTTTCTCCCTCCAAATCCCTTCCACAGACTTACTTGTATTATAGGCTTTTAATAAATTGTATGATTCCTTGTGACTTTTTTAGACATCTGTGGTAGTTTGATTCTAATTAGCCCCCATAATTTTATAAGGAGTGGCACTATTAGGAGGTGTGGCTTTGCGGGTATGGTCTTATTGGAGGAAGTGTGCCACTGTGGGTAGGCTTTGAGGTTTCCTTTCTCCCCTACTGTTTTAGTTTTTGTTATTAGCTCTGTTGTTGGTTCCTGTCGTTCTTCATGGGGTAAGATAAAATCTTAATGAGATTAATTCAAGTAAGATCTGGAAAGGAGATATAGTCTGTCCTCAGGCTTTTTGACTCTGGAATGGCTCAGGGCAGCAGGTTAATGGTGTCTTGGATTGCAGGAGCCTAACAGAAGGAGGTAGGTGGAGTGTGGGTTTGAGACAGATTTGCTTTTCAAAGGTGTAATTACAGGCTCCCTGCTTGTTATCTAGAAGAATTAGTTACCTTAATGAGGGCAGTTTCTTCCTATTCAGCAAGGTATGGTGACTCAAGCTGGTGATGTCACCTACCCAGAAGGCTGAGATTGGAGACTTACAGAGACAAACAGTAACTCATCTACAAAACAAAACAAAACCAACAAGAAAAGACATCTTGAAATACGGAAATGCATTCATTACCTATCTTGTTGTTGTGACCAACTACTTGAGAAGAAGCAACTTAAGGTTTGCTTTGGCACACGGTTTGAGGGAATCAGTGAATACACCAGGGTGAAGAAGGCATGGCAGTTAATGGCCCTGCAGAGGCACAGAGTGTGGTCGCTGCTTGCTCACATCCTAGTGGAACAGGAAGCTCAGAGAACATACCCAATGAGGAAGAGAATGGCAATTTATGCCAAGGTCATGAACCTGTTGACCTACTTCCTCTAGTAAGGTCCCACTTCCCAAAGGGTTGTACACTTACCCCAAACAGTGCCCCCAGATGGGAACCAGGGACATGTAACCTAAGAGGGATAGTTCACGTTAAAATCAGGACATTTTCCCCCTGGCTCCCATGGGCTTGCGACTCTCTGCCTTATATTGCAAAATGCACTCAATACAGCTTCAAAGATCCTCATAGTCTTTAAATTCCCAACACTGTTCAAAACCCCTAAGTCCTTTCCAATTCAAATCAATGTCTTGACTATGATCCTATGTAAAATAAAACCTATCTAGCCACCCATCATCTATCATCTTCTATCTATCCATTCATCTATCTATCTATCTATCTATCTATCTATCTATCTATCTATCTATCTATCTATCTATCTATTATCTAATTATCTATCCCTTCATCTATCTGTCTATATATTATTATCTGTTTCTCTCCAGTATACTATGGCACATAGTGAACATTTGTGTTACAAGAAAGAGCAATAGGGAACAAGGAGAAATTGGACCAAAGCAAGACTGAAAGAAGGCATGATGAAGATAAAATGCTCTAACTCTGCCCAGCTTTTGCTGCTTTTGACAGCATTACCAGTAGGCTTGGATAGTCCCACCCATCTAACTCTTCCATCTGTGGCATGTCCAGCCTCTTTCCTGGACAAGCTTGAGAAGCCTTCATATTTCCATGGCAAGAATTCCACATTTCTGGTGCCTCCGCACCCCTAGGTCTCATTGCAACTTTCATTTTATGTTCACAGCTTCAAACGATGGCGTTTCACAACTCCCCTGAAAGGAATCAGGTCTTGCCTGGCCTCAGCAGCTTTCTGGATCCTTGTCACAAGGCTTCAGGACTCCCTTATTCTTGCTTCTCCTGTGCTTGGAAAATCAGCACCATGTGGATGTTGTTAATCTACTACAAGGTAAAGATATAACAGACCCTCTTGGACCATCGCTGCAGTTGGCTCTCTGTATTTTGTGGGAAAATACCCACCTAGCAGGCTGTTTCCCATCAGGGTATCTGAAAGCAGTCTCTTTCAGGAATTCTTTTTTCCATTGAATTGTACATCAGATTCCATAGCCATAAGGGGTGGTGGTGGGGTCTTTCTCTCCAGGTGATGTTCCCAGTGCATCGGGACAAAGTCCATGTGTTTCCTCTAATGGTCCTCCTCACTAAGACCTACAGTTGCTTTGTCTGTAGTCTACCCACCTCGCCCCAGCTTTTAACTCATACGCTCCCTTGACTAGTTGCTCGTTTTTCATGTATTTCTGCTCCATTGTTTGCTCTTTCTCCCTGTAAGGCCAGATAAAATGCAAAGGTGACAACAGCATATCTAGTCGGAATGCTACACTGTCTTGAAATTTCCTAAATAAACTGGACCCTCACTTTGGCATTCAACCTCATGCAGGTTTTCAGGCCTGTGAAGAATGCAGTCCCATTCTTTGCCTGAGCATATGATTGATGTTTTTCAACTCGGTTTCCAGCAGAATCCTTGGTCCACTTTGAAATCTCATGACTACAGCCTTTCCTGCAGGCCTTTCTCTTTCTGCGCAGTCTAATCCTGGGAGCACCCACCAGGAGTACCCGCTACGTTCTCCTTGCAGTGCACCGCGGCTTCACTAACCTGCGGTTCCAAACTCTGCCAAGCTCTTCGCACACACCAGTTTCAAAAGCATGTGAATTACAAGGTGAGGCTGATCAATAATGACTCCACCTGGTACCAATTTTATGGATTTGTTGCTTTCTCACCAATGGTATAAACTGCTGACAAGAAACAGAAGCTTATCTTGGCCTGTGGTTTGTGAGGATGCAGCCATTCAGGGCAGAGGAGGCACGGTCACAGGTGGTACCACGGCAGCAGGACTGTGCCAACGGCTGGCTTGTATCTAGAAGGGATAGAAAGAAGTGTAGGTATGGCAGGGTGGGACCAGGGACAATGTACACCAACAACTAACCCTGGGGACTTTCTTCCTTCAGTAGGTGCTACCTCCTAAAGCTTCTACAGCTGGCATTTAGAAAGGTGGTTCAGAGGTTAAGAGTACTTATTACTCTTCCAGAGGACCTGGGTTCGTTTCCCAGAATCCATGTAGAGGGTTATAGTCATCTGCTCCAGGGTGTATGAGACCTTCTGATGAAGGCAGCACACACATATATATAAAATAAAAGAAAAATCTTTGAAAAAACTATATTTGAATGTGTGTGTGTGTGTGTGTGTGTGTGTGTGTGTGTGTGTGTGTGTTTTAAATAGATTCAACAGCCACCCACGACAGTGCCACCAGCCAACTGGGGACCAAGCACCCAAACACATGAGCCCATACAAGACATTTTGCCTTCGTGACAGGATTCAGTACAAGTCACCAAGGTGGTGCTTACTTAGCCAAAGTCAGGTACTTGAAGGTCTGAAGAGAAGTCAGGGTTCTGAAACAGACTTTGAAGAAAATCAGGAGAGATGGGAAGGTGGCTACGCCTAAAACCTTGCAATGCTTATGTCAGCGAGGTGGAGGTGGAGATGGCAGAAGTGCTGAAGACGGAGATGCTGAAGACGGAGGTGGAAATAGAGTAAGGGATGACTCGGGCGAGATCTCAGAGGTGACAAGAACACAGAGAGGAAGCAGGCAGGTGGAGTGGGCCGAGGGGTCTCTCCGGTGATTAACACCCAAGGAAAGACCCGAGGATTGGGTGACTAAGGAGTCATGAAGATTCTGATGTGCGGAGAAACAGCAGTGTTGTCATGGAAACCAGATGGCAGGCGTTAACGCGTGTGATGGAGGCAGCAAAGTCGGCCCTCTGACTTTGAGAGGCTTAATGAAGAAGGGAAGGAAAGGGTAGTATTTGTGAGCACTCGGGATAATACTGCACCCGTCAAATCCCATTTTCCTAATGTCAGTTCTACGTTTGTTGCTTGTGTCCTATAGCTCCAGGGAAGAGAATAGGATTGACTTCTCTATGTTGTCATTGCGTTTCATTTGCTTGTCTTCTTCATGAAAGCGTAAGCATGGAAACAAGACTGCTGTAGTCCCCGGCTTCACATGCTCCACACTGAACGATGAGCCCAGGACAAACAGTGTGGCATGTAGACACTTTGAACAAAAGGATGAACGGGTACAGTTTAAAAAAGCAGTTTGTTCACCAAGCTTGTCAATCATAACGTACTCCTCTTCAACTCAGTCAGTCTGTATATATTTGTCTTCTTTGCTTCTGTCACTCCAAAAATATAATTGTCAATGTAATGATGCCTAATGATGTTCTGCTATACACATAGATTGGTGCCTAAGCCAATTGTCATCAGAGAGGCTTCATCTAGCAACGGATGGAAATGAATGCAGAGACCCACAACCAAGCATGCAGAGAAAGGGAGAGAGAACCAAGGTCAGAGCATCTATGACTATCCTGGGACATGCAAGGAATTATTTTATGTCTCTTCTTCTTTATGTAGTTGCCAACAAGCTGTTCTGTTTACAGAAGTTGTTGTGAAAATGAACAACATAAGGAATTTCCTTGTGAGCATGTTCAAGGTACGTTTTCATAAACTGCCGATGCTCTTGTCTTCTGGAATCCTTTCTCATCCACAAAGGCAGTGATAAATTATAATCTAAATAATGTGCCTCGGTTAGAGCACAGCAGAGGTTGACTTAAGGTACGCTGACTTTGAAGTACACATGTATCTGGTATAAAGAATACGCATACACATGTCTATTTTCCCAGAAGGTGCAACTTTGGCAAAATACATCCTAGTTTGAAAGCTATGCATGTTTAGGTCTGGCTGTATTACAGATTATACAGTACTAATTAGGCGTTAGCTCGGAGCTATGCATTAAAAATGTGGCAAGATTTTCATCATATAACTGAAAGGGTAAATAACAAGATGATTATGCACATAGTTAGGGCTATGAGAGAAATATCCGTCCCATCTGACAGTGACTCTGTGATGTGAAGGAGAAATAACAAGAAGATTCTTATAATAATCAGAAGAAGGGCAGACTCTGCTCTTGTTTTTTAAAAAATATTTTACTAAGCTAGATCGTAAATAACCCACAAGACCCTGAGCTTAGATGATAATAATAATGAAACTTGCAGAGAGCCTTATTTCAGACAGATTTCTCTTTGATGTCTGTTCTTATAAAAGGAGTGGAGGGGATTCCTCAGTGTAAGAGACCATTTTACAGGGCGACATTCAAAGACCGCAAAAGCTCCTATCGTATAAATGATCTTACTTTCATATTTGCTGTATACAGTTCATGAATTTCATGGATATAGTTGACTTGCTATTTTTTACTTATTGAACACTTATTGTATATTCAAATAATCCAAATTAATATTCAAAGAAGTTATTAAATTTATAGTTGTGTCTTAACCTCTTAAGGTTTTGAGTGCCAAATTTATCTTAAAATCTTTTTGTAAGTATTTAGTAACTTGCTGATGATCAAAAATGTTTTTCATGGACTGGAGAGATGGCTCAGTGGTTAAGAGCACTGGCTGCTCTTCCAGAGGTCGTGAGTTCAATTCCCAGCAACCACGTGATGGCTCACAACCATCTGTAATAAGATCTGGCGCCCTCTTCTGGCATGGAGGCAGAATGTTGCATACATAATAAATAAATAAATCTTTTTAAAAAAAAATGTTTTTCATTCATTAATTCTTATTTTTTTAGATAGAGTTCATGCCATCCCATCTGGCCTTGAAGTTGCTCTATAGCTGAGGATAGCCTTGGCCCTCACCTCCAGAGTGCTCAGACTGCAGGTGTGTATTTGCACCCAATTCCAAGTACTCTGAATTACAAAAGTGTGTCCCCGTGTGTGTTCTGTCTGCCTGCCAGCTCTGGACTAGTGACTTATCTGCAGGCACTGAGAACAAGGAAGCTGCAGTGGCTGATGCTAAGGGGCATCTATGGTAAGAATCCAGGCCTGAGGGCCTGGAGCATCACTAGCCCCCTGCTCTCCTTGAACTTGTCTTCTTTGCTTTCCCTTCTAGCCATCTTGCATTTGGATCTCCGTATAGGCCCACCCCCTCACTGGCTCCCAGCCCTTTCCTTCACTGCTGCTGTCACTCACACCACATGTGGGTGCATTAGAGGCCGTAGAGCGCATCACAGGAGATGAGAAGGGATCTTGATGGTTTTGGGCCTTGGGATAATTTTATTTAGGTGTGCAATACAATCAATCTATTACAAAGCAATTTCTTCCCTTTGTATACTTCTTTCAAGAAAAATTAATGGTCTGATGGTCTTAATGACATTTACGCATTAAAGCTTAAATTATAATGACAATCCTCCTTGTCATTAACAAACTCACCATTCGTTGAGAGTTCACAGGGCAAATGCTAATGCCATTTCTCTAGTTTCCATTAGTGTTGACGTTCGGTATTAGAATTTGGTGAAGACATTTAGTGTCAGTACTTTGCTATCTGAAAGTGCTCACCCATTGCAAAGGCATCATTGAAACAGTTCTTCCTCACAAGTGAAGTGAGACGAACAGTTTCTCATGGATATATTCATATTTGATTGTAGATATCTCACTGCCCACACATATGACATATATGCGTGTGTATGTGTATCATCTTTATGTAAATAAGAAAAAATGTACAGACATAGTTACTTATATAACACTAAAAACAATGAAGAGGCAACTCAAATTCTAATGGATATGTGTGATGAAATACCACTCAGAATATGAAAAATAGTTGGCAAAATGGCTTAACAGATAAAGGCACTTACTGCTGAGCTTGAAGATGCTGAGTTTGATTTCTGGAACTGATGTGGTGGAAGGAGAGAACCAGTTCTTGCTAGTTTTCCTGATTTCCACACATGCATTGCGGCACACAGGCGTGCAAATAGCGATTCTGGGGAATAGCTTCCAATTCTAATATCTGGGCACTGCGAACACCACCTTCCTCTGTCCCCTATGGAAAACATCAGAGGGTTGGTTTTTCGTTTGTTTGTTTTTTCATAACTCATCTGTAAGGGAAATGAAGAGACCGGCACTTTTCATTTCTTTTTGAATTTCCCAAACAAGCCAGCTGAAACGGGGTGAGATGTTTCGGGTTGAGATGTTTCAGAAAGTAGAGATTGAGGTGTGAGTAAAGAGAAGACATTTTAAACAGGAAGATTCCTCTGCCCAGCTTAACTCTCGGAATGCCATGTATCCACCCCGTTGCTCAACTGTGGATTCAGCTGTGCTCGCTCGCTTCAGAATTCCTCTTTGGGCAGATGTGTTATCCTCGTCTATTAATGTATTAACGCAGATGAGAAAATTGACTCTCGTCTTAATCAAAATGTTTTCTTAACTCAGATTTTGTATGTTCCTTTTAGTAGAAAGACTGATCACCATCCTAATAAATTTGCTTTAGAAGCATCCCATAAAGCTGTCCAAAGGTGAGAAGAAGCATAAAAAGGCATTGTTTTATGATTTTTTCCCCTCAAATTCCATAGCGGAACGCTTGCCAAACAATATGACTCTAAGTAAATCCCCTTGGTGCTAAGATTTTTAGTGAGCGCATGCCTAAGCCATTTGCATGCTAGGAGCAAATGCGGAGCACATGTTCTCAAACACGCTCGTGTGAGAGTGGCATGCACTCCCGAGCCAAGAATCTGAACATGGGCCGGAAACGAGGGAGGGTGGCAAAAGTCCACATACAGAAATGGAACACTTGTCTTTAATGTCTAAGCTCATTCCTTCCAACAATGGGAAATAGGTTTAATGAATGAGCGGGGTGTGGCTTGTTGAGGGGCTTGATCACAGCAGTTTGGCTGTGAGTGACAGATTTTTATAAAGCCGAAATCTTCTCTCGCTTTCAACAGCAAGCCAAGCTGCAGGGCAAGATTTCTGCTGTCGATTATGGAGAAACGACAAGGCTCTGGAACAAATGCTTAACATAAGACATAGCTATGGGAAACGACGTATGCTAATTAATCCCAAAGTAGGAAATACTGAGATTTGTTCAGAAGAATATTGTTTATGCGCTTCAAAGTTGATAGAAAAAGACAATGATTCATTCTTGGCCGACTTGGCATTTTATAAGGATATTTGGTTTGAAAATATGCTGATCAAAAATATTACTTCTTTCTTGCTTAATGTGCATGTCAGCACGTTAGCGTGTGCGTGAGAAGGTCAGAGGGCTGCCTTTAGGGGTTGATTTTGTCTCCTACTCTAGGTCCTCAGGGGTAGATTCAGGTTGTGAGGCTCACACAGTATGGATGTTTATCTGCTGAGTCATCTTGCTAGCCCCAGAATAAGATTTTTATTTTATATGGTGGAATCTGAACGAATCTGGTTGTACGGGTCCATGGATAAAGCTACAATTTGGGAAAGGGGAACTTTGTCCACCCCCATGTCATTACGGATGAAATAGATCATCCTCTACAAAGTCTGTTGCTAACTAATTTTGCTCATTTTTGTTCCATCATATGACGAGACATACTGCCAATAAAGCTAGAATCAATCACAGCCGTGTCTCCCCGGGGAGTCCATACATTTACTGTGGTCTGTGGAGTTTCCCATTCTCTCTGATAATCTCAACATTCTCATGAGCTGCGGTGACATGCAAGACCAGCATGAGTTCAGTAGGCATCAGGTACCAGTTGGAGACAAAATACTTCCTTGAACCTGGGGCAAGATATATGATCCCGGAACCTCAATCTTCTCTCTAACTGTGGGAGTGGTATTACTCCTACCTTCTGGGACAGCGGTGATGAAGGTTGCTTTGGATACCATGCTGTATGTTAGATACCATGCCACATACTAGGCATTCCGCTAATATAAGCTGTTCTCTTCTTTGGTGAGCATGGGAAGAGGGGATGATTGTAAACGAAGTGACGAAAGGGCTTACATTGCTGAAGGGGAATCACCGGACATGCCTTCACACTGGATGGGCCAAGTCGATCTGCCACAATGAGAGTAGATAAAGCAACGCTCTGCCTTCGCCCTGGAGCACACTGTGCCCGCTCTGTCAGCTTCTTTCCTACGAGTTCAGTTCTCAGGGGTTCCAATAGTCTGTCTTCCAAAATAGCTCAAATTAAAACAAAAACAGAACAGGCATGTTCTGTGGAAAGACGAACCTCAGCCCTCACAGCTGAGGCCAGAGCCAACCTAATCACACTGGGGGGATTCAACGGCACTTCCTCCCTCTAATTTAAAGTTAAATTATTATGTGAAGACATATGGATTTATATTAAAACGTCCACGGCGATGGAAGTGGCCAGTGTCTCGCATTCACTTTCACACGGTCAGCACTTGCAGTATAGCACCCAGGGAAAGTCCTTTTCATTTTCACATGGAATCATTACAAATGGTGACTCAGACGTCCCAAGTATTTGAAGCCCAGTTCCTCCAGCAGTGATACTCGCTGATTAAGTATAGCAATTAATTGTGATGCAGAAATGTGGGTCACGGTAAGAGGAACAATCACTTCAACCAAAAGCAATAGCACCTTTTCAAGGAAAAAAAAACTACTTTTTCTTCACCATTTTAGTGGTTCATAAGGGTAAGTACATGGGTGTTGAGGTTCACAAGTCATTTATATTCTTTAAAACCCAAGAGAGATACGACCTAAGTTAATTTTCAAACAGACCCTTGGATAAAGGAAACACAGAAGTGTCATTTAACAAAAACCAATCCTTAACATTTAGATGTGAGAAACCTGGAAATCCCACAAGCAATGGCCATCTCGGAAGGTTTAGAGAGCCCTTTTGGCTTCTGACGAATATATTGTGAACACGCAACCCATCTGTTGGAATTTTGTCGCATGTTTCTATTGCCAGCTGATCCCAATCAATGGAGAGGTGAAAACTCCCAGCTCCATTGGTGTGATCATGAAGACGTTGGGCGTGTCACAAGCATCTACTGACCACTACCTGTGGGTTAGCTGTTAAAGAAATGGTGGTGAGTGTCTCCAAGACTGTAGGTTACACTGTTTTCTTCATCTGAATAACATATAACAATAAAAATATGAATGTAGTAGCTAAACCATGACACAATGGTTAGCCCTGAGTGGGTGACAGGTGGTTAATCCGTCTGTATTGACGGGGACACAGGCCATCTGAGTTGCACACAGGGCTTGACCGAGCTGAGTACAGTTGTCCGAGAACACCCTCCCTCTCTTCCTGCAGCTTCCCTGTTGTTCTAATTGCTACAATGTGGCAGAACCCCCAGTTCTCCCTTTACTGGTCCCCAGGACTCCATCACCATTCAGTTCTTATGAACATTCAACCCCTAGAGAGGGGAACTGATGGGGATTTGAAGCCCTGTGGACCTTGATCGGCCTTCTGCTTTTGAACAGTCTTTGGTTCCCCCACTCTATACAGTAAAAAACAAAAAAGAAAAAAAAAAGGGGGGGGTTCTGCAAGTCTAATCAATCCCCAGGAAAGCCAACTTGTCCAAACTATGAAACTTTTCTTTCACATTAACCCTAAACCAAATAAACATCTCTAAAAAAATCTAACTGCGGGGCATACCAAAATGGATTTCCAGCCTTTCTTATCTTGCTGAGTTACATATAGACACAGAAAAAGACAAAGACAGCCCTGAGGAGATTGTTACAAGATGAAATACATTAAAATAATTAAAATTAGAACTAGGTGCCTGTGTACAGTCAACGAGACAAATTTAATACCAGTGATCTTAAGCTTTCCCCAGTGGCAATGAAAATCAGTCATCAAAAGTATTCAGGGAAGAAGAGGTAATTTCCTACCTAAAACATACTTTTTCTATTGCATTGAGTAAGAACTTGGTCTCTGGACCCCAATAGCCTAGAAATTAAGCCCTCCTTCACCACGGGGCAGTCAAATGACCCAAGGCAATTTATTAATTCTTTCCAAGATTGATTTTTTTTCAGCATTTAAAATAATCAAAACTCCGTGGTAACCTCTAAAATTGCCTGTCACCCTTCCCTCCTGGAAGTGACGTACTTGTACGGTTCTGTGTTGTTGAGTGCAGGCTGCCACAGAGACTTCCTGCTAAACAACAGAAGATTGCAGATGAAACAGAGGAAGCTTAAGTTATAAAAAGATGGTCACTTCCTTCTTGGGAATCCATTTTCTTGTTTATTTCAAGTGCCTTGCCTTCTAATGGCAATAGGCTTATTAAAATTTTCAAGTGGTACACAGCTAATGTCTCCAGGCAGTAACCAATTAAGGCCTGGGATGTGACCACAGCCAAATGCAGAAGCAGGAAGCAGGGCTTTGCCCATGCTAGGCCTCTACTAGTGTGTAGGGATGGACACTCCAGCCCAAAAGCAGAATCTCTAAGTTCTGCTAATAGTAAAACTGTGCCTCAGACACCCGGGTAAACTCTTCTGTCGCCCTAATCAATGGTAGCTATGCAATTATAAGCGTTTATAGCTATGAACTGCCAAATCAGAGTTACTTTGTTACAAAGCAATAGGATACTAGTTGCAATAGGAGTGCAAGCAAGAGGAGTAGCAGTCACTTGGTTGTTTTACAAGCAGAGCCTGATCAGACCAGGTACACAGCACAGTCACTGGTGGCGACAATCTTCTCTGCCTTGAGAGGCGTGAAAAGATTATATTTTTAATATTATGACATGGAAGGAATTTAAGCAAAATCTTTAAACGAGAGTAATTTCACTGTTTTCCTGTCTAATTCTTCCTCTTTATGAGTTGTAGCTTTTACTTCTAGACTTTTTCTTAAACCATTCCTTCTATAAGAGGAGAAAACCTACAATGGTCAATTTCTCCGTATCAACCTTGTGAGACAATTCAGAGGAGCCCGAGTTCAGAAATGGCTGCGGTTGTCAGAGAGCCCACAATGTTCAACCCATACATGCTGCCCAGTCTTTTCAGGGACGCCCAGAAAATCTAGCTATCTGTCAGATTTTCTGTGTTAGAAACACAGTTGTGGAAATATATGCTTCTTATTCATTTCTAAGCCTCCCTGGGATATTTGTATGATAGCCACATTACTTATGTGCTGTTGGATTCCGTCTACAGACTTAAATTAATGAAGGTACTAGTATCTTTACAGACTCATTCATTTCTCCAGACATCTCCTTGACAACAGAAGTCAAACGTTCAGCAGACTGACAGCTATAGCAACGGAGCATCTGCGTATGACTTGCTTCTCAAGAAGTAGGTCAGGATAGGAATGAAGAACAGACAGGAAGAATTACCCTTATCTTTCTCCATGTTTCCTGTACGTGTCCTGGTAGACAGGTGGAAGAAATTTCTTTTATATAAAATGGGGAAAAAAAACTCGCTGCAACTTCAGAATTTTTCACCTCCCCCGAACTCTTTAAAATACTAAATTTTAAATTTCTAAAGTGCTGTAAACGTCCAGCCACATGCCTAGGCTGTGATCCAGCTAGGACTGTGGCCAACCCGGGGATTCAGAAGACGTTAGTGACTGAGCTGCAACACTATTAAATAGGCCAGGGCCTCTTCCTCCAGTAAAATTTTTACACTTAGCTGATAGAGTGAAGGAAAGCTTTCAGTGCATTTGACCTTTTCCAAGGAGGGCTGGAAAGCACAAAGGACAGATCCTGAGGATGTGTGTCTGCCAAGTCCAAATGTATTTAATTCTGGAGTTGAGCAGTAGCTCACCGGGAGAAATTCTGATTTGTTCTTCGCAGAATAGGCTTAAGTGCTCCGTGAGCAGCCATCTTAGAATATTGGCAAGGGAAGTGACCATTTTGCCTCTGCGTGTATTAGATAAGTCAAACATATCCCCAGAGAGGCTACGGAGAGCAAAGGATGCTGCCCACAACCACATCATGGCTGCCTTTGACCCCATCTTTTTGTGAGACCTTATACAAGTTTTAACCCTTTAAACTCTGAGCTAGAATATCAGAGTCAAGTGAGTTTAGGTTAGAAACAAAGCAAAATACATAGGTGTCGTGCTTTCTTCCAGCTTCTAAAATATGCAAACTTTATTGACATATACTAGTTATATAAAAGAATGGGTCATATGACATTTCATGTATGTGTATCTATCTATCTATCTATCTATCTATCTATCTATCTATATCTATATATCATAATTTGTTTTTTCACATTTTTAAATTTGAAATCACAATTTAATTATAACATTTCTCCTGTCCCTTTCCTCTCTCCAAGTCCTGCCCCCATATGCCCCTTCCTGCTCTCCTACACACTGGGGACACTTTTCTCACGAGTTGTTATTGCACGCCTACCTGTGTATTCCTAAATATGCCCAGCTCAGTCCATACAGTGTTACTTATATGTCTGTTTTCAGGGCTGGAAGTTTGGCACTAGACAATCAATCCCTACCTCATGTTCTTCTCTTCTACTTCTCTCATTTTTTGAGAAACTTGAGGCTTCTCATAGAAGTAGATTAGATTATACAGCATTTTAGTAACACTGCATCCAGAATTCTAATACTTGCTTATTTTTCTTTTACTTTTGTCATGGCTTTTTCACAAGGTTAAATACACACACACACACACACACACACACACACACACACACACACACATACTAATAACTCATAGGATCTATTTCTTACAAAAAGAAAACATCGCTTGGAGGAACACATTGACTTAACCTAGGTCAGCAGTGCAGAAGTTAAAGGCTTAATATGGCTCCAAGGGTTACGTATCAAGAGTTAAAAGGTGAGCAGAGTCAGCTGAGAAGGCCACGGGAGATGCGTTAGGAGCATCCTGGGCAATTAACCCTATAGGGCTGTACTCTAAGCTTAAGATGCCAAGGGAAGAAAGGGTAAGAAAAAGTAGAGTGGTTAAAAGAGCTGGCAAGACACTCAAAAGATGTAACAGTGTCCAGACACTGAGTCTCAGCCAAGGCTGAAGATTGATTTAATTATTTGCAAAGTTTTTGTTTCGTTTTTAATAGGTCTTGTTCATTTTTGTTCATCTCTTTCTTCAAAATCACCCGGGAACTTTGACATTTGTAGCATTCCAGAGCACCTCGGACCTAGTCTGTAAACAGGTAGAAATAAGATTCCCGGATCTGGGAGCTGGAGAGACAGCCCAGTGGTTTAGAGCACTTGTTGCTCTTCCAGTGGTCCCCCGATTTCATTCCCAGCACCCATGTGGTGTCTCAAAACCATCTATAGCTTCAGTACCAGAGATAAAGCAGCTCTTCTGACCTCTGAAGGCACCAGGCGCACATGGCGGTGCACAAATACTCATGAAGGCAAAATTCCCATGGACAGAAAAATAGAATAATGTAAAAAACAATTTAAATAAAATTATCCCCTGGAGTTGAAACTGAGGCTGGCGCTTGGTGATTTCCAGTGTGGATCTCAGTTAGAGACTCCATTGTGGCCTGGGAGCTCAGCACAGCAGATTCTTAGTTCCACCTCAGACTGGCTTCAGAAGCTTGCTGGGAAGGCCCACCCGTGTGCCTTCCTCAGGGCCCACCAGTGTCTGTGGGCTTGTTAAGGTTCAGGAACTGTTCCAGGCCATCTCATCTTTCTCCCAGGTCAGTTTTATGCTTTCCAAATATATTACTGCTTGGTCTCAGTGTTTAAAATGCATAATTAAACTAAAAAACAAAAAACAAAAAAACTTCCAAATGTTTTATTTTAAAACTGCTCCTGCAACATGAGGGGACCCCCTGAGGATGTTTAAAGAGGAATTTGTGCTTCTGAAGCAGACTTTCGTTTTTGCAGATGCTCCGAAAGGATCTTCTGATCTCCAAGGAATTCCTGCATTACCTTTTCAGATTGTGTGTTTGGTAAAATGGGAATAGTTAAATTCAGACCCTCCCTGTGGCAAGCCCTGCCAAATCTGAAGTGGCATGGTAATAAAAGCAGTCACAGCATTAGGGACAGGTTCTGATCCCACTGCTAGGGACCCCACACACAAACCAAGCTACACAACTCTCACACACACGCAGAGGGCCTAGGTCGGCCTCATACAGGCTCCCTAGCAATTAGTCCAGAGTCCATGAGCTCCCATGAGCTAAGGTCAGCTGTCTCTGGGGGGTCCTTGGCCACCAGTCTCCATAATCTTGACTTCTTCTGGCAAAAACAGTTTTGAAATGTACTTAAGAGGGCAGGACCTTCATCTGGCGATGGACCCACACTGGAACACTGGACTGAGCTCCCAAAGTCCCAATGAGAAACAGAAGGAGGGAGAAGATGAGCAAGGAAGTCAGGACCAAGAGGGGTGCAACCACCCACGGAGACAGTGGGGCTGATCTATTGGGAG
>NC_022011.1:64585737-64623263 GCF_000317375.1 Microtus ochrogaster | reverse complement strand
TTAATAAAAAAAAATCAAAAAAAAAAAAAGAGGGCAGGAAACAAAGGATTGGCTGTGAGCTTCAGCATCACAGAGAAACAAAGGATTTGATGTGAACTTTAGCATCACAGAAGATGGGCCTTTATTTTAAAAATGTACCAGCATGCAACCTGCTGAAGACAGTCTCTCTAGGCTCTGAGAGACTGCAGCCGTCCTCTTCTTCATAAACACTTCAGTGAGCTGGAAGGCGGCTTTTTCTGTGCTAATCCGTCAGGCTTGGGATTTCTATCAGACATTATACTGAAGATTGTTAGCAAAGAGAAACGGGGCGATCGTCTTCGCAGTTTCGAGCGTTTTGGAGAGCGGTAAAGGCGAAACTGAGAGCGAGGGCGTGACTACCTGTAGTAAGTAGGTGTGGAGCATGTTTCTCATGGACGATTTGCCCATTCTTGGCTTGCTTTTCAACCAAGGATTGGGTGTGGGATGTCAGTATGTAAGCATATCTCACAGGGTGTTTGCTGGCAGAGAGCCGGTCATAGATGTGTTTGCATTGTGTGAGCAGCAGAGGAGAAGAGACGTACAGTCAGGCAAGCAACACCTCAGACTTCCTACCTAGAGCAAACAGAGCTAGAGATTCACAGGGTTAGGAGGGGATGCAGGAATTAGGGAGTGCCTCGAGGCCATGGTACATCTCTGACCCCAGGAAAGATGTCGCTGCTGCGGGTAAAAGCATCTTTGTAGTAGGATGGACATCAAATTAAAAACCTGCATCCCTCTTATGCATCAATTTGAAAGAGACATTTAATGCTTGTTTTGCATCACTACTGACCAATAGGATCTTACTTATGTATTAAGTGACGAATTATGCATTTAATGACAAAAGAATGAGTGGCATTTGCCAAATCACATGGTAATAGCGGGGTAAAAGAAGGTTAGTGAAGCTGGAAGTTGTAGTGTAAAGCTATTTTTAAATATTTCCCTTATTTTTATTTGACGTGTATGGTATTTTGCCTGTAAGTTTGCATCATATATGTGCCTGGTGCCTATGGAAGCCAGAAGAGTGTTGGGTCCCTTGGAACTGGAGTTAGAAATGGTTGGAGGTGCAGTATGGGTGCTGGGAATCAAAGCCAGGTTCTCTGGAAGAGCAGCAAGAGAGCCGAAGAAATCTTTCCAGCCCTGTGTGAAGTTTTCAATTTTAGAGTGCTTAGAAAACCTTTTTAAAAGTGAAGTTTCGAAGAAAGTAAGCAATGCAAAAGGCAGCCCATTTAGTTAGTCCTCAAGCTCAGCTTTGAGTTCTTAACCATCAGAGGGCTTAGCAAATGGTCTTTCAGTGGCAGGTTCTGACATACGCTTACGATATCATTAATCTCACTTAAAATATAGACACATAGAGAGATAAACTTTTGATAATATTTTTATTTATCCTTGAAAACTCTTAAACATTTGATATGAGGTACTTCATGACCTCCTCACCAACAATAATTATTAAAACAAATAGATTATTATAAAAAATTGAAAGAAAAATTTTCCTAAAACATGAATGAGGAGTAAAGTTATATCCTCTTTTTTTTTTTATCACCCTGAATGAACTATACTTTGATTTAGTCACCTTCCTAGGCTTCTCATTTGCTTATTTATTGTATTTCTATTTAAAGGCTAAAATAAACATTCTAATTTATGAAACTGTTATGATTGTGTCTTTTTTAGAAATAGTTATGTAACTCAATTTATCCCTTTCTCAATAGTTTAGTTTTTCATATGTCTGTTTATATTATTTACTCAACAATATATTTAAGTAGGTTTAAAGAGAAAAATTATTATTTTAAGTTTTAAAATTGCTTTGGTTATTGATTGATTGGGGTTTTCCTTCATTCCTAAAGGAGCAAGGAAACAATTTTCCCTCACCCCCGATCTCCTGCTTCACCAAAGATTCACTGGCGATGAGCTGTCTTGGAATCCATCTAAAATTGCCTTCATTTCATTTACATTTTTTCATTTAAAATTTGAATGATATTTTGCCAAATACAATGTTTTAGATTTTTTTCGTAATATAATAGAACTTTAGAACGTGAGTCCAATCTTAACAACTTCTGCTATTTACAATAAGAGATTAGCTCTAAGGTTACTTCTCTAACTTCAATGTCACCTTTTCTTTTGACTTAAGGTTTTTCAATTTTCTTTTCAGGAAAGAATTGTGTGACTTGTGGCTTTGCAGGATTTTCTCCACATTTCATCTATATGGAGTTCTCTGAGTTTCTTTGATTTGCGGCTTTGTACCTTTCATTGACTTTGAAAACAAACAACAACAAAAAAGTCCTGCCTTTGTCTCTTCAGAAAACTCCATTTCCCATTTTGTGTCTTCTCTGTGCTCACGACTCTAGCCCACACACTGGGCAGTTGCTGTTGGCCTCACTCTGATGCTCTCTTGACATTTTCCTGTAAACCCATTGGTACAGATTCTCTGTACTGTCAATGTTTCCTTTGATTCTTTCACCACATTTAATGATTTAACAACCCCACCTCAGGCACTTTACTAAAGATATTACAGCTTCTACTTTGGAACTTTCCTCCAGTTATGTTTAGATCTTTATTTTTCACGGATGAAAATGTCCTTGTCTCAGTTACATTTTCTTTGTGAACCATGCTTGGCCTAAATAATATAAAAAGATACTTAGATTATTTTATGCTTTGTTGGAATCAATTTGTAGGACTAAATTCTCATCTTAAGAAATATTATAAAATGCTGAACTTTAAAGAATTTTTTTTTGTAATAGTGTTCACTTCCAAAGTTCTTCCCTGGGTTATGGGTTGTGGCAGTGGCATTATTGATCATTGGCATATCTGTGCCACAATTTCAGTTTGCTTTCAAAGAGTCAAGTGAAGTCAAACTTGAATAGGCATAATGATGCCTAACTTTAGACCCAGAATGTGGGGACCCAAGGTAGGAAGATACAGAGTTCAAGGCTAGCCTGGGATACACAGTCAATTCCAGGCAAATAGAATTTAAACTTGATTCTGGAATTCAAGAAAAACTAAAAATCGATAAAGTTAGAGCTAAAGTTCAAACCTCAGGGGAAGTCAAATAGTATCTGAAGTAGTTCCTTAGATAATACCAGCTGATAAGCTCTATTTATAGATGCAATCTCAGGATCCTGAACAGAATCGTTTTCAGTCTAACCATGAAATGATAAGCCTTCCTTGCACTCTGAATGACAGTTACACTCACAGTTATAGAAATTAAGATAGTATACGTATCTTCTCCATCTTGTCTCCAATACCACTAATTTGGAAGATATGGAAACCACATCATAATTCGTATCTTTCAAAACGTTTATTTTTTTTAGATGAAAACTTCAACTAGAGTATAATATGCATGTTGTTTCCAGCAATACTGTATAGTGAATATATATATTGATGTTCTCTGTAGAGTCATGGAATGAGAACTAATAACACAGCTTGTAAATTCTACTTTGTGCCTTTTGCATTATTTAATTATCTTCTGGGCTTTAGTACTCTGCCAAAAATTTTTGTTCCACTTTGAGTTAAAATCATTTATGATCTAACAGGAAAAATCCCCCTACATTTCCAAACCTTACCGAGTCATGATAAAACCATCTCAAGATAAGAGCAGCTGAAAAATAGCTAACTCACAGGAAAGGGTTTGCTCCTACTCTTTGTATCACGATAGCAACTTAATTTTTCTGTATGTTCTTGATTTCTGTAAGTACACTTTAAATAAAGACTATAGTTTGTTATTGTCTATGGGTTTAATATAGAGCTAAATGGAGCAAATGAAGACATAAACAGAAAACATGGGAAAGAGACTCAAAGGATTGATCTTCCTTGACCTACCAAGGTGAACCTAAGGTCAAGGTGCAGACAGATCACTGAGGCAAGATTTTCACCGCGTGTAAAGCTACAGTTATGAAATAGCAACACAATAATTTATGGTTGGAAGTCACCACAGCATGAGGAACTGTTTTGAAAAATTAGGAAGGTTGAGAACCACTGTTGTAGGACTGCAGATGGTTACCTAGAAATAAGCTTAAAAATACAGCACTAAGATCTCCAACTGGGGAGTCTGAATACATTGTAGTTGTAAGTCATTGTAAAAATACTGTAACATTTTACTCAATTATGTTTTAAATATCTTGGACTTGGGCCACTAGTCATTGTTCCTAGCCACTGTGAAATAGTTCTATTAAGAGCTGAAGAGTAACGGTCATTTTTAAATTAACGCATGTGAAACATAAAGTACTTAAAGGTACTGAGAGGAACAGAAAACCAACACATTCTGAGAGTATTTTTTTGTAATTTTTGCTTAAGTAGATGAGAGGTGTAGTGATATTCATTTGTATTTTAATAAATAAAGCTTGCCTGAAGACCAGAACGCAAAACAGACACATTAGTCAGTCATACAGGCCAGGCAGTGGCGGTAAACACCTTTAATCCCAGTGGCCACACTCGTTCGTCTTAGAGGCCAGGTGGTGGTGGTGCTCATCCTTAATCCCAGCACTAGAGAGGAATATAAGGCAGAATGAGAAGGAATTTACTCTTCTTTAGTCTGAAGATTTCATAGGGGTAAAAGCTTGGTTCTTTGCTTCTCTGATCTTCAGGTTGAACCCCAATATTTGTCTCTGGGTTTTTATTATTTGTGATACAGTTGGCACCCAATATTTTGGCTACAATTTTTTTTGGCTACAATTTTTTGAAAAAGCCATTTGTCTGTGGCTTTTTAGCTACCAGCCCATGCTGTAGCTGTGCGTGGGGGTCCAGCTGCGTCCAGCTAGGTTTTCTTTTCTTTTTTCCCAAGCCTCTGAGCAAGTTTGGAATTTTCCTGTTTGTAGTCACTCTGAAACAGTCTCCAGCTTCCCCCCCCCCCAAACTCCAGAAGCACCTGGGCACCAAACGCCACAGACTCATCTGCCCTAGACTGGCTGGTTCTGCCTTCAGGAAGCCCCCCAATACATGCTTTTTTTTTTTAACAATCCCCTACGTATTTTTTCAGATAGACCTCTCTCTCTCCCCCATGGGTTGAGTGCTCTCCCTGAACTCCCATCTTAGGCTGCTGCCAAACTAGGTAGCTGCCATGAGATGTAGTCTGGCCTTTAATGTTTTATGAAGTAGCAATAAGCCTCACATCTTCGTCAACATCATTGGTAGATTTTTTTTTTTAAGACAATTTGGAATTCTTGAAAAAATAAATTATTTTAAAAAGAGACCTTTTCCCCACATCAAAAAAAATATGAAAAACCATTACAATGGAGGAATTTGGCTCTCTATATGATAATATTCTAGACAATTTGAAACTGAAACAATTAAATGAGAGAATATCTAATTTAGATGGGATTTATGAAATTTCAATTGTAAACATTATCAGCTTTGTCATTTTTGTCTGATCACTAAAACAGTTAGTTAATCTGAGTGTAAAATACAGGCCTTAGAAAAGTCTAATAAAACAGATCACAGAGATATTGAAATCCAGACAGAGAAATTTAATGGAGAACCAATTTTAACATTGCATTATAAGAACAGAGCTTAACAGCCTAAGGTTTTCAGACAACCAACCTTAATATCTCCAGTAACCTTACAGAAATTGCCAAATGACAGAGGCTCTGCTATAGCTAACTGGACTCCTTTGCTAACATTAGATTTAAGGAGATTCAAGGAAGTAATAGTCTCATATGGCATGCATTCACACTTTGTGAAGCAAATATTAAACTCATGGTCAGTTTGTAATAGAATTAGCCCTGAAGAATGAATAGAATTTGCTAATGATGCTTCAGAGTTTGATCCCCAATGGTTGATTGTCCAGGCAGTCAGCTGTTTCTGTCATTTCTCATATTTTTTGGAAGTCACTTACGCTTCCTAGTTACTCAGTTAATATTATTTCCCTCTTGGGTCTCTAAGGGAGTTAAAGGCTAGATAGTTATAGTTTTTCTTGTTTATCAGATGCAGAAGTTATGATAGAAAGCAAATTAAGTACAAGACTTTGGAGTCACCAAGATAGATAATGGAGTGTGTTCTCTGAATTTGTCAAGTTAAAATGAAC
The DNA here is from genome assembly GCF_000317375.1 of Microtus ochrogaster. Classification (NCBI taxonomy): domain Eukaryota; kingdom Metazoa; phylum Chordata; class Mammalia; order Rodentia; family Cricetidae; genus Microtus; species Microtus ochrogaster. The sequence continues at coordinate 64,617,232 of NC_022011.1, read as the reverse complement.
CAGACATTGTCAATGTATTTATTGCCTGTATATATTATATATAGTTATTGTACTTATTCACATACCAGATGCTTATATATATCCATACACATAATTAAAAATAAAATCTTTTAAAAAAAGATTTGAAATCATAAGAATTGTTTTCTTTTCCCACACTGATATTTCTTTCTCTATTAAAAATAGATTCTTCACTCATACCATGCATCCCAACCAGTTTACCCTCCCTCCACTCTTCCTAACCCCCCACTACCACTTCACCTCTCCCCTAGATCCATTCACCCTCAGTTTCTTCTTCACAAAAGTGAAGATCTTCAATTTAGACTCTCTCTCTCCCTTCATAATATCTGGCTGTGGGTCTTTGCACCCATTCCCATTTGCTGTAAGAGGAAGCCTTTCTGATGACAGCTAGACAAGGAACTGATCTATGAGTAGAGAAGAATTGATGGGGAACCTCCTTTAGTCAATGGCCTTTGAAAGACTGGACCAGGTTGGGTGTGGCCTTGTGTACTAAAAAGCCCATGGGTCCACCTCCCGCCCCCTTGCCCCTTCTGGATGTTGGATTCCAATCCTGTTCCTTATGATCACTGTATCAGTGCTTACATTCAGTCAGCTTTCCCTGGGTCATAGACCTGTTTCGTCGATCTCTAAACTCCTAGCCCTTATCTTGAGGAGGCACATTTGGGTTATGCCCTTTTATCTCCCAATATTTAGTCACTTCATGTCTATTTTTTCTCTGTTTCAACACTGAGTATTTCAGAGCCTGTACACTGTACTGTGGGAAAATTGGGCCTTGTTTGGTAACACATGCTGCTCCTAATAAAACATAGCCTTTTATTTCTAGAATGATGCTTAAGACAAGGTTGGGGGAATTCCTTCCCCCAGGCTCCAGTGAGCAACAGGGAGACAAATTCATGACCAATTCATGACCATTAAGGCACATAGCTGCAGAAAAAAATCCAGTTACTCATGCGACACCCTTTAGACTTGAATAAGGCAACCTGACACTAGCTAGCTCTCTTTCTATTTCTCCTCCAGTTGATTGCTGATTGAGTTAAAAAGACATCTCATTGGCAGCAGCAGCCCACAGGCAAATGACTATTCAGGGCTTTGATGAACAAATAAAACAGTAGTGCTAATGACTGCAGACTAATTCTCTGGGCAGCTTTGCTCAAACCTGGGGCTTCCCACTGTTGCCTGTAGTGTAGGATGTCCATACACTGTGCTGGGATTGCATAAAATAAGGAAGATTAGTTGGTGCAGGCTGGGCTACCTTCTTGCCCCTGTAGGGTATGTCATCCTTTAAGTTAGGGACGAACTGTCTGCGACCACCAGGCTTTTATTATTGTCCACCTGCAAGCAATATTTTCTTGAAAGATTTATTTACCTTTTACTTTCTTTTTTATCTATTTATTTTCTATTTTATTTTTATTTATTTTTTATTTTTACTTTCTTTTCTTATTTACCTTCCTTTCTTATTTTTCAAGCAGTTGATAATGCATAAAATGTGCTTTAAACATTTTCACCCCATTTTTCTTTCTCGCCCCCCCTCTTACTTCAATTGGTTCCCTCCGTTCCCCCAACAAGTCCCATTTTACATTCATGTCTTTTTTCTTTTCTTTTCTGTTCTCTCTCTCTCTCTTTCTTTTTCTCTCAATGAGTTTTATTAGGGTTGCTGACATGATCATACAGAAGCATGGGAAACTTAAGAGACAGGAGAAAAAGACAGGAGAAAAAGATCAGGAGAAGGGACTCTAGCCTGGGTAGGCCCCTCTCCTGGGAAAGTGGGTTCACCTCACACTATGCTAAAGAGATTACTCCTTCAAGGAGACATTGAACTTTTCCTCCCCAGAACCTCTGGCACCAGGTGAAGTACCTTACTGGCGACAGCTGAATAGCATCATGAGGAGTCCACATCATTTTCTGGATAATTCAGAAAATTGAGGCTTTTTGTTTCTATCTCTTTTCTGTCCATGCTATCCTTAACCTTTGGAGCTTTACCCTCAATGCTTCCCTATTGTTTAACTAAACCCCTCCTTCCCACCATGTGGCTTTTGCTCACCGTGTGTCTGACCTCCATGCCAATTTTCATGCCATGGTCTTTTTCTTTATCTCCTCCATCTGCCTTCTTCAAGCAGCTGATGAGGTTTTGTAACCTGTTTCCCTGGAAGGTTTTCTGCTCAATTCTAATAGGATTGTCTTTTAACTTCTGCTTGAGTCTATTCTCACATTCTTTTATCAATGAGACGAAGACTCCCACGTGGGGACTCTGATTTTGTCTGTCTCATTACCAACAGCGCCACTAAGGAAAAAGACTTCCTCTCCACCAGCCACCATTGTGTGGCAAAAACCCCTGAAGGTGAGGGCTCCTCGTGGTCCCCCTACTGTCCCTTTCTAGGTTTTATCATTGTACTCTCAATTGTCCATAAGGTACATAAACTAGGTGGGTTGATTTTCCAGGATTCTCAGTTGTGATACAAGTGAAGCATGAATAATTAGGATTCCATCTGCCCTAATAGCGTTCCTCACCCTTGGGGACCAGCTACAATGGCTGCTAGGCTCCTATTGTCCCCTGATGCCTATGTATGAGTAATATGCTGGCTTCTCACGACTTGCTGCCTATGACTGCAGTCTCTCTCACGCCAGCCGGATAAGCGGGTAACTGGTGTGTGATGAACTCCTTCCACAATGAGATTGAGAGGCAGGATATCAATTTCAGGGAAGTTGGCCAAAGGTAGGATTATGTTTTAAAATCCATATTTGAAGGAAGGCTTCAGAGAGCTTTAGATAACCAGGCATGCCCAGCGATTGAGGTTTGGGGATTCGGAACCTGCCTTCTGCAATCCACATGGTGACACCAGGGGGAACTTCTCGTGCTATTTTGTGAAAGACGATTTACGAACTGGTGCCTGGGTTCTACCTTGTCAACTTGCCACTGAATGTTGGCTTCACAGCTGCAGTCAACGGGAAGCTGAGGTATGATAGTCTCAACTGCTAAGATTCCTCTTGCTCTTAACATATTTTTCACATCTTAAAAAGACTGACAGAGTTAGAGTAAGTTATGAAGTGTGCCCAGAGAACACTGTATTTTAATTTTGCCGAATCAGATTCAATTTGGCAAAACAACATGGGCTGGAAATCATTCTAGTAAACTCTCAGGTTTAGTGAACAGATAACCTCTCTTGTCAAAAAGGCAGGTCTTAACCGTAAATCTCATGCTTGTAATAAGAAAACGATAGCAAAGTCTCAGGGCTCAGTAGCTATGGTAACTGCATATTTCAGTCAATACCCTTTGATCTTTGCCATTAGACAATCATGTCTGATTGCTGCACATAATCCTTTTCCCCAAGGAGATCAATACCTTCTTGCTGAAATACTTCAAAGTATTCTAGCCTAGCAATGCCTGGGGACTTTCTTGTAGTTACTCTCCTCATTGGTCAATAGTTTTACGTGGAAGCTATGGGGTGCTTATGTAAGCACCGAGTCTAGCAAGCCTCAGAGATGATGGAACTCCTACTTGTATGTCTGTTTCTTTGCTAAGACGATGGTCACAACTGAATATCTGTGCATATGAACACACACCAAAGAAACATAAATAGCTCGGCACTGTGTACTAATAACTAGAGCCACATCTGAGCATAAAAAGTTAAGAAAAAATAAGATATATATATATATATATATATATATAAGATTTCTCTGTGTAATAGTCCTAGCTGTCCTGGCTGGCCTCGAACTCACAGAAATCCACCTGACTCTGCCTTCTGGGTGCTGGTATTAAAGGCGTGGGCCACCACCATCCAGCAGGAGCAGGTATTTTTAAAAATAAAAATTTGTTCTAGATAATGATTCAGAAATATCGGTGGTAATTTTCACTAAACTGTCACCAGCATTAATGTAAGGTCACAATGGCACTGTACTTGAGTAGGTCAGACCAGCAAAAACAACAGGAAGTCAACTGGAGCCATGTAAGTTCAGGCCTTAGCATAATTGTTTCTCATTCTACTTCTACTTACTACTTAACGATCATTTTATGAAATTCTCATTTGCTGTGAGACACTGATAATAAATTGTGGTTTGCAATCTTAAGAAGCACGTAAAGTTTAGTTAGGAGGCCCGGGACACATTAAAAAAAAATCCCACATCAGAGCAGTGTGGTCAATTCAAATCAAGATTCTGGGGTCTACAAAGTTGTGCAGAAGAAATCTGAGAGGAGCTCAAGGAAGAGGTAGCAGCTGATCTAAGCCACAGCACAGGAAGAACTTCAACAGCATAAGCAGGGAGGAGGCGTGGTCTCCGAGGAGAGGCCCGGATGCATACAGGCTGCAGCTGACCCTCTGAGCAGCCATGGCTATAATGGTGAGATTCTGGGTGTGTAGGGAGGGCATTTGACAAGATGATCTGGGGATATTCCATCACCGAAGAACATGTAGAAAAGCCAAGATGAACGCATGAATTTCCATGCCCTTACAAAAGAGAAATTAAATATCTTTCTGGTCTGTTTTATTCAACTTGAAAAAATACTATCTTTCTTATCCTGAAATGCTAAACCATTTTTCTTTCTTTTTGTTTTTGTCTTTTTTGTGCTAAATTTTTATTCATTTTACATACCAACCATAGTTTCCTTTTGCTCCTTTCCTCCTACTCCCTCACCTCCTCCCATTCACTCCTCAGAGAAGGTAAGGCCTCCTCATGGGGACTTAACCAAGCCTGGCATACGGAGTCTCTCCCGCCCTGCATCAGGACTAAGCAAGGTATCCCACTATAGGACATAGGCTCCAAAATCCTTATCCCACTGCCAGGGTCCCACAAACAGACCAAGCCACACAACTGTCACCCACATTCAGAGGGCCTAGTTTGGTCCCATTCAGCTGTCAGTCCAGAGTTTGTGAGCTCCCACTAGCTCAGGGCAGGTGTCTCTGTGGGTTTCCCCATAAAGATCTTGACGTCCTCCTCCTATAATCCCTCCTTCCTCGATTTGACTGGACTCCAGGAGCTCAGCCCAGTGCTTGGCTGTGGATGTCTGCCTCTGCTTCCATCAGTTACTGGATAAAGGTTCTGTGATGACAATTAGGTCGGTACTAATCTGATTACAGGAGGGGGCGGGTTCAGGCATCCTCTCCCTCACTATTACTAGGAGTCTTAGCTGGGGTCATCCTGTGGATTCCTGGAATTTCCCTAGTTCCAGGTTTCTCCCTAACCCCATATTGGGCCCCCTCTATCAAGATGTCTTTTCCATTGCTTTCCCTCTATGTCCCTCCTCAAACTCGATCATGCCATTCCCTCATGTTCTCATCCCCCAATCCGTCCCTTCTCTCCACCTCTCTCAGTTTACATAGGAGATCATATCTATTTCCCCTTTCTAGGGTGATTCATGCGTGTTCCTCTTAGGTATCTCCATGTTACCTAGCTGGTCTTGTGCTGTAGATTGTAGTCTGGTTATTCTTTGCTTTACATCTAATATCCACTTAGAGAGAGTACATACCTTGCTTGTCTTTCTGGGTCTAGGTTACCTCCTTCAGGATGACTTTTTCTAGTTCCATCCATTTGACTGCAAATAAAAAACTTAATTTTATTAATTTTGCTTGCACGATTTTCTTCTGTGTAGCATGTGCATGCCGTGCCCTTGGAGGTGAGAAGAAGGGGCTGGGATCCCTGACTCTGTGGTCACAGATGATTGTAAACCTCTGTAAGAGTGCTGGGAATTGAACCTGGGACCTCCAGAAGAGCAGTTAGTTCTCTTAACCACAGATCCATTGCTCCAGGCCCATGGAATGCTGAAAAATTTTAATTGGTAATTTGAAGGGAAACAGCTGATATTTACCTGACTATTGAAATAGTATTCAGTAATAACCTACCATTGGTTTTTCTTCTTCTTTTTTTTATCAAGGTATGTTGAAGGCCGTAAGGAGGCCTCTCATGAGGGTGAGTGCAGAAAAAAAAATCTCGAGCAATGAGCCTGAAATATGTCTGCTGTACTCAAGAACTCAAGAGACCAGTGTGCCTGGGACAGAGAAGGGAGGAGTCAAAGCGTGTAGAGTTTGGTACCATTATGAAGAATGGCCTTTCTTTTAAAAGTCATGGAGGTTTCCAAGGTTACTGCAAGAGGCCCTTGAGCTGTTTATGCCTGAACAGAATTCTACGGGCTGCTGTGCTGACAAGCACTGGGAAAGTTAGATGCTCTTGAAGGGAGCCAGGTAAGAAAGGGGGCTGGTGTGAACTGGAGCCATGCTGGAGAAAGGCAGGAGGTGTGCTCACCACACTTCTTGGTGTGCTCTGAGGGAAGGCTGGGCTAGACAGATGAAGAGTTAGCCAGAGGAGGAGGGAGTGAAGAAAGCATGCAAGAATAACCCCAAGGCTGTTTGTGTGAGAACTGGAAGGAAGTCATGAACAGAAACTGGGGTACTCATGAAGAGTATGCTTAGGTCAGGCTGAGGGGATTAGGGACGAGGTTTCAGTTTAGGACATGTTAAGCTTCAAACAGCTAGGAATGGAGGGAACAGTTAAAGAGGTATGTATAAGATGAGCATTGCAACATGGATGAAGGCTGTTGGTGATATAACAGAACAAGGTCTGTGTAAAATAAAGTTTATGGATTACCATAAATTGACTCCATTAAAATGATAAGTTCAGTGTCTGCCTGAAACCGCAAACAAGGCAAATGATTATCTTAGGATTTTTTTTGAAAAGATAGTACCCAGGATAAAAGATGTTTCTAGTTTCCTGATGTTCAGATGGGACTATCAGTGGAGCAAGAATTGAGTTGTATGGAGCACACCAGCATACTGGAGTGATGCTGGGATTGTGGACGACTTGAAGCTTGAGATGCCAGCAGTTGCTATGAGATGGGAAGGACTGGTATATTCATACTGGAAAGGATAGCTTGCCATAGGGACCTAGTATCTGAGTGGACTTTCAGGAAAAGTTAGAGGCCTCCGCAGATCAAAAGTTTGGAGGCAAAAAGATACAGAATTTCACCCTCACCAAGGAAATAGAGAAAGAGGTCTTACCTTTCAGAAGCTGGGATTTCTGATGAGTAAGCCAAACACTGATGATTCTCCTGAGCTCACTTGCTATTGACTTACACTTACTGCATAATCTCACCACATAAGTGAGTGCTGACTTCCAAAGGAGCTTGGGGACCCTTAGGCTGATGGGTGGTGACTCATTTGGGCGGGTGATAGAGGGAATCAATAGTGCTTAAAATATGGTTTCAGATCTATTTTTAAAATTACAGCTTTACAAGTTGTGTGTGTGTGTGTGTGTGTGTGTGTGTGTGTGTGTGTGTGTGTGTGACAGAGAGAGAGAGGGAGAGAGAGAGAGAGGGAGAGAGAGAGAGAGAGAACATGAGGGCGACTGGGAGTATGGGCAGGGGGCATCAGCTCTCTCCTTCTAGCATGTGAGTTCCAGGGCTTGAACTTCGGTCAATATAAATCATCTTTACTCACTGTTTTAGTTTCTTCTGTGTTGCTGTGATCAAACACTGACTGATGTGGGAGTGTCATATATCAATCTGTTGATTTCATTGGTTAAAAAATAAAGAAACTGCTTGGCTGGCCCTCATAGGTTAAAACATAGGTGGGAGGAGTAAACAGAACAGAAGGCTGGGAGAAAGAAGCTGAGTCAGGGAGTCGCCATGATTCTCCCACTCCAGACAGACGCAGGTTAAGATCATTCCTGGTAAGCTAGCTCATGGGCTACACAGATTATAAGAAATGGGCTAGTCCAGGTGCGAGAGTTAGCCGAGAAAAGGCTAGATATAATGGGCCAAGCGGTGTTTAAAAGAATATAGTTTCCGTGTAATTATTTCGGGTATAAAGCTGGCCGGGTGGCGGGAAGCAACCCGCTGCCCTTATTTCAACACACTGACCAAAACAAAATGTACAGGGAAGGGCTTTATGCTTGCAGGTGAAAATACTTGAGGGAAAATAGCCGGAACTTAAAGCAGAAACAACTGAGAAATGTTTCTTGCTGGCACTCCCTCTGGTTTACTAAAGCTCAAGGATGCTCAGCGAGGCTCAGGACTAGCTACCCAGAGAACTATAGGTCCTACAGTAGCCTGGGCCCTCTATCAGTATCAGTCAAGTTAGTCCCTCACAGACATGGTCACAGATGAACTTGATAAGGACAATGGCCATATGGAGACTTTTTCCTCCAGTAGTTCTGAGCCGTGTCAAGTTGACAGGTAATGTTGACTAGGATATTCACAGAGCAATCCCACCAGCCCAAATATATCCATAGTTCCAGGTTTGCTGACGGAGTCTGCCTGTTAAAAGGCAGTTGGATCTCATTACCTGGTTGTGTCTTATCTCCTGTCATGCAGTCATTCTGCCTACGTCTTTTGTCTTTACAGGAAAGAAACTTGAATGTGTGTATTGCAAGAGCCAACCTGTGTTAACAATTCTAGGCCCAAGTGATCTTGCCGGAGGCTCTGGGAGAGACTAAGAGCAACACAGAGGGATTGCTGTCTCCATATGAGACACATGATTCCAGCATGAGACTCCAGGGAAGGCATTTGATTTCAATGGAAAGAGTGATGGAGCAGGGTTTGTGTTCAAGTAGAAATGTCAGGTGTTGCTATGGAAACATCTCAGGCAGGTTGGTTAGTGTGATGAGCAAGAAGCATGGAATGTAAGTGCCTCTGAAGATTCTCAGAAATTTTCTATGAAAACAGAACTCCATTGAGATTCAGCTATAAATATCAAATAGCTGTGTTTGTTCCCATTGGCCGCCATGACTCCTCATAGAATAAACAGCACTAAAAGGAACAGGCTCTGCTTCTAAAGTAAGCACCATTAAAAGCCACATTAAAGGGGAAACTGAAAGCTTCGGTACTATATTTGCCCACACACCAGAGTCTCACCATGAAGATGATCTAGGCTCTGCAATATCCACTGTGTATTATGTGGGGGAAATTTCACATCATAAATGGTGATTTTCATAGTCTCCTTTTCAACGCTTAAGATTGCATCTAAACTTTCCCAAATAAATAGGCAGTTTAACTGAGGAAACAATGATGCCATATAGATACCATATGTGGTAATAGTTATTTTTATTTGCTGGATTGTGGCAAAATTTTTATACTAAAAAAAAGTATCATATTGTATACCTTCAGCCTACTCAATTTCTGTTTGTCAATTATACCCCAATAAAAGCAGAGATAAATCAGGTGGTGCCTGTGACTTGGCCATGGTCAGCTCGAGGCGGCAGGTTGTCGTGTGCTTTCGTTGAGAAGAGAGTTTTGGCTTGGCTACATTTGTGTTTAGATAAAAGTGACCTTAAGATGCTCCTAGCAAGAATAAGGAAATTAAAACAGAACAAATCATACACGGGGAAAGTTAAATAGGGAGAAATTGTATACTACCAGCTTGAAAATGGCATAAATGCCCGCCGAACCCTATTGGTGTCCAACCTGAAATCCAACTAAGACTGTAGCAGAAGACGATCCGATAAAATCTGCAATAGGCATCAGCCCTTCCTTTATACACATATACACGGGTGTGTACACATAGGTGTGTGCTGTAGTTAGTTTGAGTGTATTTGTCAAAGGGTAATTTTCTTGCTCTGAAGTGCAGTAGTGACAAAGGTGGTAGGCTTACTAAGAGGTGGCACTTAGCAGGAAGTGGTTAGGACATGGTGGCTCTGCCTTTGGAAGAAATTGATGTAGTCCTCATGGGGTTCCAGTTGATCTCGGCTGTCACAGAAGACCACTGACTCTCTCCGGCTTCCTGTCTTGCCTTATAATCTCTCCCTGTTGCAATGTATTGTGCCACAAGGCCATTGCTCACATTGGGGAGCACCCCAGGGGGCTCTGACTAGAAGCAGACCATGTCTTCCAGAACATTTGCGTAAGCAAACCTTTTTTCTTTACAAAGTTCCCAGACTTGGGTATTTTGTTATGGCAGTAATGCATTCATGTATGTGGGTAGACCTGTTTATGTAGATATGTATTTATGCATATAAAATTTATATTGCTCATTGAACAGAAGTTTATATTTGAAAGGTAACATTTGTGTTAAGAATGTGAAAACAATATATAAAATAGCTCAAATATACCTTAAGGTAGTGGTATATTCAACCTTCCTAATGCACGACTCTTTAATATAGCTCCTCATGTTGTATTGAGCACCAACCATAAAATTATTTTCTTTTTGTTGTTACTTCATAACTGTAATTTTGTTACTGTTACGAATCATAATGTAAATATATGTGATTTCTAATGGTCTTAGGTGACCCCTGTGAAAAGGTCACTAGACCCCCTAAGGGGTAATGACCCACAGGTTGAGAGCCAAAGCATTAAAAACTATTTACTTGTTGCATTCCAGGGAAATCCTGAAGTCCAAATAGCTTTCTAAGTTGAGGCTGGCTCACCATTTTGCACAGTAAGGAGGGGTGGGGTATGTGTTCTGTGGTTTGGCCAGGGTAGTGGTATTTGTCTGTAATTGGTAGGAAACTTTCAGTTGGAGGCTGTTCTGGTTTTCATGCCTGTGGCTTACGTTTGTTGGTGCAATCGCATCTAATAACTGTGGGAGCAGGACTTCAGAGAGCTGTTTCTGCAAGCCCTGTGGTCTGTCAGTTAGTCACAGTTCAGAGGTAAGTGAGGTAAGGAGGAAAGACAAGAAGAAAAGGCAAGAAAAATGCATGTGGGCGGAGAAGAAATGTGGTCAGGGTCAAGGGCAAAGGTGAGACAGAGACTCCTTCATCCCATCTATTCCAGTTTTCCTAGGACACACAATCCTCTCTATTCTTGTTAGTGTCTAATAGAGACGCGCACATGAAAGGGTACACATTAATTTCTTTTCTTTCTTTCTTCAAGACAGGGTTCTTTAGCGTAGCCTTGACTGCTCTGGAACTCATTTTGTAGATGAGGCTGGCCTCAGACTCACAGAGATCCATGTGCCTCTGGGATTAATCCCGAGGGCTGGGATTAAAGACGTGAGCCACTGTTGCCCATGCCAATTGTTAAAGATAAGATGAAATTGTCATATGATTGCCTTAGCATTTTAACATGGCTTCCATCTTACTCTCACTGAAGACTGCTTCCTGGTTAACGATCTAGAGGCGAGTGAAGGAACATCAGGAGTCAGCGTGTCATCCCCTGGGCTGGATTAGAATTCATACTGCATAGCCTTCAGGTTTTTGAAAGTCTAGTTCCTTGGTTCCTCAGATACACTGTGCTTGTGTGTTGTGTTGAAACGCAGCCCGCTTCCAGAGTAAGGTCCACCACACCAGAGAAGTGTAAGACAGGGAGTCACATTTAGCAGTCACAGCGCCCTCTCAGATGTATCGATCTAGCTGTCATTTTCTAAAGTAGATGTTTAGGATGGCGTGGGTGCTGGTCCTGGAGCCGAGTAACAGGCAAGAGCTGGGGACAAGCGATGCCATTGCAAAGTGGAAAAGACAGAACTTCAGTGCTGGGAAGGGCTCTTGCAAAGTCACGGGAGCAATGGGGGGCCATTGGGGAAATTATTGCTCCCTGCACAGGTTGCCTGCAATTTGATTTTTCTTACATACTCTGTTGAAATGAAAAACCCACAAATGGTTTCCCTAAGTCTCATAAAATTAACTACTGACACTGGCCACAGGCCACTTCACTTTAATGGATTATCTGGCTTGGCAGTTGGGAAAAAAAAAATCCACCTCCGTCTCTTAGAGGGCTCCCTGAGTTAGTGTCACTGTGAAGTTCTTGCCACAGCATGGCCAAAAACCCACTTTTTTTTTCTGTTCCAGATTAATGCATGCTTCTCCAATTCACCATAATCCAATCTAAAACCACTTACAAAATAACTTCCTGTATTACACAGGTGAAGTGCCAGCTCCTGGAGGCACAAAGATAATAATCTAGGCCATTTTACCACCCAGTGCAATAGCATCTGGAGAACACAGACTAATCAAAAACCAGCTATGGTAAGCAACATGATGTCCTGACTTCAGCCTGATGGAACACCCCCGGCCCCCATACCCTGGGCTCCCTGTTTCATCCCATCTCTGTCTCACAATACTTGCTGATCACGTGGTGGTGGGGAGGTACTACAGATTTTCATTGAAGTCACGTGGTCGAAAAGAGGCCCTGGAGTGCTTTACAGCTTCCAGAAGGACACTGGGAAACAGGAGCTGGCAAGTAGCACTAAGCCAGAACATCCCCGGGAGAGGCTCAGAGCGTGTTGTTAAACGAGTTCCTTTCTCTATGTGAAGCGGCAGTTACTATAGAGTGTTCAGAACTCATTTTAGGGGGCTGGAGAGATGGCTCAGTGGTTAAGAGCATTGCCTGCTCTTCCAAAGGTCATGAGTTCAATTCCCGGCAACCACATGGTGGCTCACAACCATCTGTAATGAGGTCTAGTGCCCTCTTCTGGCCTGCAGACATACATTCAGAATATTGTATACATAATAAATAAATATTAAAAAAAAAGAACTCATTTTAGCATCTCTGTTGCCTGTGCATATAAACCGAATGGCGGATTTGGTTGGCATTCTCCTACTTTATGCGCTGCTATCAGTTGAGGATGTTAAAATGTGGAGGTGGGGCAGAGACTAGGTAGGGACAGACGCAGGGCAGGGTGGGGGTTGTGAGGGGGGGCGGTTGTTAGCCTGGCTGAAGAGGGCAGTAAGTTTCTGTTTATAGCTCTTCTCATTTTCAAAATAGGAGAAGGGTACTGCCCCGTCATTTTGTTCTGCCTCTTGCTGCTATTTATCTTCATTATTTTTTATTTTATGTGTGTGGGTGTTTTGCCTGCTTTATGTCTGTGTGCTGCCGGCATGCAGTACCTGTGGAGGCCAGAAAGCCTGTTGAAACTGGAACTATAGACCTGCCTGCTGAGAATCAAACCCAGGGGATCCTCTAGAAGGGCAGCCAGCGATCTTAACAGTTGAGCCATCGCTCCAGCCCCTCATTCTGACATTTTTGAGAGACAATGCTTAAATCATAAGCATTTAATGTGGTGTGAAAAGTAATAAAATATTTATTTATTAGTAAACAGTAGCTACTTTTTTTTTCCTCTGTGGGGTAGTTGGTTACATCAATCCAGAAATAAACCCACACAGCTGCTTTTCTCCGTGGGGAGTAGCAAGAGGAGAGAAAAATGTAACTGTTTTTGGAGGTCACCCTCCAAGCACCAAGGTGAATGAGGGTCAACCCCTACCAACAGGGAGCTGGTGTCCCCGGGTTTCTGCTGTTCACCTCTGACTCAGGGTGTCCTGCCGTTGTTGATATTTTGTTTCCTCAAGCCTCAAGGCTTCTCTCTTTTCTCTGCCCTGGCTTCCAGCCAAATGTCCAGCTCTCAGTTCTTTATATTGTCCCTGCAGTTTTCCGGCACTTCATTCACCGACGCAGCTGTGTGTGTAGGTCATACACTGGGACTTCCTGTTGTATAGCAAAGGAAACGGGCACACATGACAGAGATGGCTTCCGATTTGAGTGGCCAGTGCTTTCCCATCCCTAACATATGTCTTGTGGCTTTTTCCAAACAAGGTCTCACCTTTCCTCCTTCCGTGTGGATTTAACCACTTTTTACTTTAGCCTGAATCCCAAATACCATAAGTATCATCTCACTTTAATATTCAGAAAAATGCAGCCCTCTTCGACATGGAAAATTCTGTCTTAGCACACAGTCCATTGATGTGGGGGTCCCCTCTGTATGCTGTGATTATGCAGTAAGGGCACATTGGTGGCTGTCAATCAGCTTGTGTTACTAAGAAATGAAAGTTCATCGTTTACTGTAGGTTTAGTTCTTGGCGGTTTACAGTTTCTGGATTTGGAACAAAGCATCATGACACAGGAGTCGGTGTTCCCCGTGCCCAGCCATGTGTGATGCTGCCCGTGTTTGCAATTCAGGCCATTCTGATGAGGGTGTCTATCATTTAGTCTTACTGCCTAGAAAACATTTGTACTTGAACTGTCCATTACTCTCTGCCTGCCTAGGAACCACTCACCTTTCCTGTCTCCACAACTTTTCCTTTTCCAAAAGTGTTATATACTTAAAATTACACAAAGTGTATGCTTTCCAGGTTGACTTCTTTTTCTTACTAATATGTATTTCAGACTCTATGTTGCTCCACGGCTCTATTTATTTTACACATAGTCATATGCCACAGAGTGGATATATCTTTTTTGGGAAATATTATTTCAAGGTGTGTGTGTGGCTTTTGTTTATGCTTTATTTAACTCTGTGAAGCTGTGATTCTCTGCCTGTCTAAAACACCTGATGGTCCTAATAAGGAGCTGAATGGCCAATAGCAAGACAGAAACAAGGATAGGTGGAGCTGGCAGGAAGAGATTATGAACGGAAGGAGAAACAAGGAAGAAAAGGTTAAGAGAACAAGGGAAGGAGGACATCAGGGGCCAGCCACCCAGCCACCCAGTCAGCCACAGAGTAAGAGTGAAAGTAAGATATACAGAAATAAGAAAATGAAAAAGCCCAAAGGCAAAAGATAGTCATGATAATGTAAGAAAAACTGGCAAGAATGAAGCTAACCTAAGGCTGGGCATTCCTAACTAAGAATAAACCTCCATGTGTGATCTTTTGGGGAGTTGGGTAAAGCCCCCCCTCCAAAAAAAGTCAAGACTTATGTTTTTAAAAGTCAAGACTTATGATTATTAATCCCTTGATTTAAATAACATTCATTAAGATGTAAGGGGACGGAAAAGCATATTACATAAACGTATGCTTTTTAGTTCAATTATTTTCTTAGCAGCCGTGAAAACTTAGCCTTCCTCAGATGACTATACTGCACGATGACCATTACAGTTCCGGCTTCATCCTGCCTGGTTCAAGCAGTCATGAGTAAACAATAATCCTCTAGTAATACTCAGTTTTTTATATTTCTGTAGGAATATTCAGTCATTTCTATTTTTCTTCACATGTTCATCTGAACTAACTTTTCCTCAGGTAATTTTAGCTTTTGAGAGCAAATCATATGAATACACGTTTTTACAGTATTATCAAAATGTAGATTTTTGTCACAATTAGCTATTGTCAATAAAGGCTGTAGCTACGCATGTGTTGTAGATTACTTTCCTTTGTCCACATTTTATATGTTAGATATTGCTGTTTTGGAAGAGAATATATGATGTAGAGATGGATTCATTTGCATTTACGTAGCTAATAGAGACCAGGACAGTTCTGTACAAAAATTGTAAAATTAGGTAGAAATTAAATAGTCCTAAATAAATAACATGAATAAATAAACTGGAGGCTATTTAATAAGCACTGCATATTTGAAGTAATGAATGGTTTTTAAAGATATTCCTTATTTCTGATGAATGATATTTTGTGCCAGGAGATAGCCTCATTACTAAAAATGACCTCACGTAAGAAATATTTACAAACAGTGGAAACAGACTTTTCTGAATCTACTAAGCAATTTTACTTTTATGGAAATATTATAAACATTATTAAAATAATGTCTGCATAGTATAGTAGCCTATCTTTTTTGTAACTTTTGTGGTTGTTAGCCATCAAAAGCTAATGAAATACAGCAAATTAGTTATTCTATACTAAAGGGCCAAAGATTCGTCTCTGTCTGGAGTTTGATTTTCTGCTGTTTGAAGCCTTTCTCTTCTTTTTGCCGTGTTTCTCTTTAGCGGCCACCACAGTCTGCTGCACCAATGTACTTGTCTCAAAACGAGATCCTGCCCGCATCAAACTTATTACTTCTAATTTGCTCTTCGGAAGTACAGCAGTTAGCAAGCTTGTTAGAAATGTCTGAAATGTGAGTTAATGGAGTCTGATTAGGAGTCTCCAAGTGGTAAAATAGATGAGATGTAATGGGGGTATGTTTTGGCAGTCAACACATAATGGATCGTTAATAATTTATTCGCTGTTTTTATGATTTCATATTTAGCTTTAATTTAACTGTAGTTGAAGCTTGCTTGCTCAATATTAACAAAGTGACCCATGAAAATATCTCTGATACAACATAGCAGTACTTTAATGTGAATGTCACCTGATTTACTCCCCCCCCCATTTCAAGAAACATGAACAACCAACTCAAGTCATTATGTCGAAACATGTTAAAACTGTGAATAACTCCAAATGTGTTTCTTAAATGTAAAACTAAAATATTATGCCAGGTGTGGGCAAGCTTAAAATTAACAGTGATATGACTGGAAACGTCTTTTTGTTTTAGATTTGAAGCCCCCCCCCCCCAAGATGTCATGTGGAATTCTGCCAATTTCTCCTTAACAATGTGGGTGTAGCTGCCGTAATTAGTGCCAAATCTGGAGATCCCTTTGCTGCAGCGCCCCTCACATGCAGATAAGATGGTGCTGGCTGAGTGGTCAGCATGCCTGAGGGTCCGTCATGGCGTTCTCCCAATGGCAGTCAGGGCAAAATGGCGGTCATCTCACCTGAGCTCTTGTTGACGCTGTTTTGGACAATGGGGATTCTTTAATTATGATGGATCACAATTCTCAAAAAGATTTTTTTTGGGGAGTTGGATTTTCATAATAAATTTCTACATATGTTGCAATGACTCTCTGCTCTCTTTTCTTGGACTATAGGTCTTAGCTTTTAGATCTTAGTTTAACATTTTTGGTGATCTCAGCTTTTAATATCTGTGTCAGTCAGCACTTGTTTGCTGAGAATTCGAAGTTCTGTTTCACCTTTTGAATTCCAGGCCCATTACACCACCTCATACTTGCATTTCATCTGTTTCTACTTTAAATAAATATATTGAAAGGAAAATTCATACTGGTGTTCTGCTGAGGAGACAAGTCCACCCCTTAGTGTGGTCGCAACCCATTAGTAAGCCAAAGTAGAAATATGGAATCATTCTTTGCTATCTTTTCATAACATCATCCCTCTAAATAAATTCCAAGTCCTAGCTACTCAGTGTCAATAAATGTTTTAAACGCACTTTCTCATGTCTACCTCCCAAATCTTTAGTAGAGGATATAATTGTATTTGTCTTGTATTTGATGTAGCTTCCTGTTCTCCCAACTGTGAGAGACCATATTAAAAATTTGGTCACTTAATTTTTTTTTATTCTTTCGTGTTTTAAACATTTTTAGTTAAGTTGACATACAATAAAATATAAATGTTTAAATTATAAAATTATCACCTATTCTATTTGTATATATTCATTGAACAAGGTGATGAGTTTCATAAAAAATATTTCCATCCAAATTTATCATGTGGTATGACTGCTTTCATTCCCTACTCTCAACTGTTAATCTCCTCCATTCCTACTAATGTTCTTCATTTCCCAGATAATCTGAGTTTTCCTTTCAGGATGTGTATATCCTAAGTTACCATGAACTTTCAACTTGATATAGCTTAGAATAACGTGAGAGACAAAATAAAAGAGTCTCTAAATAATTGTCTATTATGCTGGTCTGTGAGATAGCATCTTGATTGCTAACTGACATCGGAGAATCCAGAGGTACTGTAGATGGTACCACTCTCTGAGAAGCTGGTCCTGAGCTATATAATGAAGCTAGATGAACATTACCTTGAGAAAGCAATACAGAGAGCCAGTAAGCAACATTTCTCCATGGTTGATACTTACAGTTCCTGCTTGAGTTTTGCTCCGACATCTCTCAGTGATAGGCTTCTGATTTGGAAGTAAAAGACAAATGAATCCTCCCCCCCCCCTCCCAGGTTGCTTTGGCCAAAGTGTTTTATCACAGAAGCAGAGAGGAAAATCCCCCGAAACGGTGCATTTTGTACTTCATCCTGCCTCACTTGCTCCTTGCGTTTCTTAATCTGTTTCTCTCCTTAAACACAGGACTCAGTACCATTCCACTTTTTCGTGCCCCCGTTCTCAAATTGTACATTTTGTATTTTCCTTGCTCAGCTTGCTGATTTTCATTATTAATCTTCATTACAGTTAACACTAAAAACCACACAACAGGGTCTATACTAGGCTGTTTTGAGATTTCCTTTGTAACCAGAATTAATCTAAAACTCTTCACTTTGGCCTCAGTCAGACTTTTTGGGCAAGGGATAAAAACAGCCACATTCTTCACCAAAATATAACAAGAACAATCTCTAGACACCATACTAGCAATTTTCCCCTGCAATCTCTTGGGTTGGGCCCTCACAGTGCAAATCACCATCAGCACCATGGTCCTCCATGGTCCTACTTGTATGTCCTATTAAGTAGTGTTTAAAGCATTCCACTGCTTTCCTAGCCCAAACTTCCAAAGTTCAAACTCCTTCAAACAAAACATGGTCGGATCTAGCATAGAAATTCTCCAGTCTCTTTCACCAGCTTCTAAGTTAAACTTTCCTCTTCTCTTTCTTTCTTTCTTTCTTTCTTTCTTTCTTTCTTTCTTTCTTTCTTTCTTCCTTCCTTCCTTCCTTCCTTCCTTCCTTCCTCCCTCCCTCCCTCCCTCCCTCTCTCTCTCTCTCTCTCTCTCTCTCTCTCTCTTTCTTTCTTCTTCTTCTTCTTTTTTTTTTTTTGAAACGGGGTTTCTCTGTATCTTTGAAGCCTGTCCTAGAACTAGCCCATGTAGACCAGGCTGGCCTCAAATTTACAGAGATACACGCTCTGCCTCCCAAGTGCTGGGATTAAAGGTGTGCGCCACCACCATCCAGCTTAGACTGTCTATTGCTCTGAAGAGACACTGTGACCACAGCAGTTCTTATAAAGGAAAACATTTAATAGGGGCTAGCTTACAGTTCAGAGGATAGAAGGTGGCATGCAGACAGATATGGTGCTGGAGAAGGAGCTGAGAATTCAACATCTTGACCAGCAAGCAACAGAAAGTGGACTGTCTCTCTGGGTGTGACTGAGCATATGAGAGACCTCAAAGTCAGCTTCCACAGTGAAACACTTCCTCCAACAGGCCACATCTACTCCAACAAGGCTACTCCTCCTAGGAGTGTTACTTTCTACAGG
This sequence comes from Microtus ochrogaster, assembly GCF_000317375.1. Lineage (NCBI taxonomy): Eukaryota > Metazoa > Chordata > Mammalia > Rodentia > Cricetidae > Microtus > Microtus ochrogaster. Next base: position 64,598,395 of record NC_022011.1, on the reverse strand, counting down.
CCAAGCATTCAAACACATGAGTCTGTGATTCATCCTTATTTAAACTACCACAGCTGCATACCTACATGAAATTGCCAATAATAATATAAATGTATTTAATTTTAAAAACATAATCAGAAGAGTGGAAAAAGGAAGTAGATAGGAAATTGAATTGAAATGCATGTTATAATTTTTATAAAGATACCAACAATAATAAAACAAAAGTAATGTGAAAGTAGGTTTTTCATCACCAGAAATGGTACCTGCTTGGGTTATCGATGAAGACTATGTCTAAAATAAGATCATTAAAACTGTATCTTACGTCTTCTAGAGAATTTTAAGAGTTACCTTGAACTATACGGTCCACTTCAGTTTATTCTTACATTCTGGGCAAGGTAATTGAAGTTCATTACTATTTTCACACATGGAGTTAATGTTCCCAACAGAAATTGTTGAAAGCATTATATTTTATTTGTTACTAAACTTCTCTTGTAGAGTATTGATCATTAGTTGTTCACACATGTGTTCTGGTCTTACTAATCAATTCTCTCATTAATACGATATTGGCTTTATTACTGAAACCTTGCAAATTTAGTCTTCAGGTCAGGAAGAGTTAAGGACTCCAAATTTATTCCTTTATTTTAAAATTATTATTTAAAAGTTGGCTAAGCTAATCTGTTTTCCAGGGTTCCATTTGCATTTGGTTTATACAGTAACATGAAGCTGGGGTATAGGCCAGCATCGTGTTGTGTCTGTATGCCACTCACTCTTCTTTATAGACAGGTAGGTGTTAGTTTTCTCTGTGTTGATTAAATATTCTTCCATTGGTGTAACCTTCAAACATACTGTTTTCTTCCTGTTCTTTGCTTCCTTTCCTCCAAAGCTGCAGTGAGATACAAACTCTGGGTAAACTGACTTTTATTTGTATAACAGAAGAAACATAACAGCTATGTAATGGTGTCATTTTCAAAGGACACTGTCTCCAGAGGCAAAGCTTAAGTTATTTGCAGATTTTCTTAAACTCACTTTCTACATATGTAAGTAGACTTGACCCAGTACTAAACATCTTTAAACATTTTAAGTTACTAACATCTTACGGATCTTTACAAATATTTTTTTCTGAATTGTGTGCATATGTGTGTGTGTATGTCTGTTTTGTAGTTTCTTCTTCTCTTTTTTCCCTTCTCAACTTGTTTTATATGTTCCTGACACATTTTGCATCAGAGCCCAGATAACCTATTCCAGTTCTAAGATTAAGTTAATAATTTTGCAGGACCTTTTAAAAAAGGCTGTTAATATACATAGCCTAATCTCAGTAAGAAACCAGACTTTGGGAACTCCAAAAGTTGGCGAAGAATGAATGTGTTCCAGTCATACTGAAACTACTCATTAAAAACTAGTGAAGAAAAATGAAGCAATGTCATCGAGGTAGTCTTAGGCAGGGTTTCAATTGCTATGACCAAAAGAAACTTGGCCAGGAAAGGGTTTATTTCAGCTTATAGTTCCAGACCATAGTCTATTGCAGAGGGAAATCAGGACAGGAACCAGGAGGCAGTAACTGAAGCAGACATCACAGAGTACTGCCTCTGGCTGGTCTGCACATCTTGTTCTTACATATCCAGGCCCATAGGCCCTGGAGTAACAGCACCCAAACGAGTTGGGCACTCCTACATTAGTTAAATAGGAAAATGACTGTAGTTTGTGTCAGGTTCACATAAAACTAGCCAGCATAGGTAGTGGTTCTCAACCTGTGGGTTGTGACCCCTTCCAGGGTCCCATATTAGATTTACATTATGCTTTATAATAGTAGCAAAATTACAATTATGAAGTAGCAATGAAATAATTTTATGGTTGGGATGACCACAACCTGAGGAACTATATTAAGGGTTGTTGCAACATTAGGAAGGTTGAGAACCACTGATGGAGGGCAACAAGGGAGTTGAAGAGCTCACGATGTTAGCTTTTAGCATCTTGTCAGTTTCTTGTCTGCAATCATTAAAACATGAGACAATCTACGACATTATTTGAAAGTCACTTCTCAAGTGTCCTTTTCAGTTGTCCACAATCGCCTTCTGCAGCTATGTAAAAATGCATCTGTATTTATCTAATGTATCAGATATTGAATAAAGTCAGAGAGTCCAGGTATTACTGGTTTGCCACCGTGACATGAAGAGAAAATATGTTTTTCGTGTATGAAGAAAGAGAGGGAGAAGAGACAAGAGGTACCTGATCAACTGATCAGCACTGGGCTTGACTAAGGAGAATGTGGGGGAAGGGTCATCAAATTTACTATAATTTGTTTCTTAGAGGGTAGAAATTAGGATACAGTACAGTGAGAAAGACAGAGGCAATCTCATAAATGAGAACAAAATGCATGTCGGAGGAGGAGCTGCTTTTTTGTCCCGGTCACCCGGCTAGGTTAGCCCAAAATAATCACACAGAAACTGAATTAATTAGAACACTGCTAGGCCCATTAGCTCTAACTTTTTATTGGCTAACTCTTACATATTAATTTAACCCATCTCCATTAATCTGTGTACCACCACGACGACATCGTGGCCTACCAGCAAAGTTTCAGCACGTCTATCTCCGGCAGTGGCTCCAGGGCATCTCTCTCTCTCAACCTTTCTTCTCCCAGCATTCAGTCCAGGTTGTCCCACCTACATAAGATCTGCCCTATCAACAGGCCAAGGCAATTTCTTTATTCATTAACCAATAAAAGCAACACATAGACAGAAGGACCTCCCACAACAAATGCAGGTGAGAGAGAGAGAGAGAGAGAGAGAGAGAGAGAGAGAGAGAGAGAGAGAGAACACATACCTTTAGAAACAACAGCCTCCGTGCACTGTGTGACGGTGTGGGAGGTCTCCTAAGGACAGGTCTGCTCTGTTGCTCCTGACAACCTAAATAATTTCATAGATAATTGCTAACAATCACAGGATAGCCTTTCACCTTTCTGTGCATGGAACACCGGGTGTTCAAGCGTCCATGGTAATTAACATGAACTATTCCCTTTTAGGTAGAGAGGGTGGATGGTCCTAATTAGCCTTGCTTGACTGATGAACAAGTTCCATTATAAAGGCTGAGCCTCTCGCTCGAGGATATTCAGGGTTCAGTTGCTCGCTGAACTGAACAAATTTTCTGGACAGCCTGTAGCCTAGGCGTGCTCTCTCTCTCTCTCTCTCTCTCTCTCTCTCTCTCTCTCTCTCTCTCTCTCTCTCTCTTTCCACTTCCCTCTCATCCCCAGCCTCCTTCCCCTCACTTTCTCTTTTCTTTTTCACTTTATGCAAAATCAAGTTAGTAAACACTGAGGTGAGTGTTGATGTTTAACTGACTCTACTCTATCCCCAACAGTCACCAGCATCCAACACACAAGGAGCTGAGCCACTTCTGCGCTATTCTCTTCTTCTTTAATGGCTTAGCTTCAATCAGGATGGGGAGTTTCCCTACTGTCCTGGCACACAGAATGAGAATGGGTCAAAAAAATTATTAAAAGTATTTTCTGTATCTGTTTGCTTTCCGTTGTGGGCTTATTGTTGCTGTAATTGCCTTCTGCTTGTTTTGAAATATGCTTTGGACTGCTTTATCGCCGAATCCCAAATTTCGGTCTCAGCTCAGACCCACCAGCTACCAGCCACTGGCAGGTCTGTGGGCTGCATGCCTTAACATCTGCCGCCCCACCCCCACATCCCACCCCGGTGAGCAGGTAAGCAGAGGTGACTGAGATAGTATTATGCAGATGGCAGTTCCTATGTATCTACATGACCTTCTTTCCTTTAAACTTGTGCTGAGCTCTGCCTTGGGTACAGTACTGCCGAGATTCTTTGGTGAGTTATTACATCACGGCGCTTGTATTCTGTGATTTGTACTACGTCCCGGGCCACATCAAAGACGGAAGAGCCATATGGAGTGTAACAGCGTAAATGAAAGGCAACAGGAATTTGTCAGAAGAAGTTAACCTGAAGGCAGCGTTGAAAGACGGGGGTCAGGCAAGGGGCAAAAGGTGGACGTAGAGCTGAAGGAGGCAGGGGTGGGGTCTGCTCTGGGTCACAGAACAATACTCTCTGCAGGAGAAAGATACTTTTAAGTCTCTGAGAAGAAATGTAATAAATATTTCACAAGCCCGCCAAGAAGAGCCAAAGGTGGAGACTTATCTATTATCTAAAGACTTCCAGATGGCTGCTTTTCTCCCACACCAGAATAGGCAGGGGTGGAGGGGTTATCTTGGCAATATGATTTTTTATGTGTTGTGTTGGAACTGGGCTGGAAACTAGGAAGAACATTGCACTATCGACAGTGCTAATAAATAATGCATGAATGTTCATCTCACTGCACATCCAACCCTATCGACTTGCAGCACAGGTAATAGTATAAACACCACCTGGCCGTCACTAATGCAGAACCCAGAAGTATTCAGTCATGATCAGGGGAATGCAGACATGTTTTTGCCTCTGCCAGTCCCTGGTAGATCTGGGTATGGGCGTTCTCACTTCCATCTCAGATTTCCTACTTAATGCCTCTTTCCTAAGCACACACAGTGGCTCACATATTATCCATCCCAGGATCGTCATTTGCCTAGGAGTAATGGCTGGTATGATGGAAGGTTTCACAAGTTGTGCCTGAGAGGGTGACTATGGACATAGCTCAGGTAGGAGCAGAAAGTATCTCTGGAAGAGAAGATTGTTGGGGCCCAAGTTGCTAAGGTGAAAACATCTTCCTGTTGAATTCCGGGCCTGTGCACGTCTGTGTGGTCAGCTGGGGAGAGCTACAGCTCTTATCCCTGACGGAACACAAAACAGCAGACAGAAAATACTAAAAGTCTGTCCACTTGAATCAACAGGTATCTTTGATGTTTCTGGTTTTCTAGGTCTTGCCAATGGATCTGGCCTCAGTTTCCTAATCTGTAGAATGGGGATCACAATTGTATCTCCTTGTGTGGCTGTGACAGGTGCTGGGAACGGGGTCTGTCCAAGCGTCAGCGATGCAAGCTCTTTCCTCACTGTCATCAATAACTCCCAACATCTGTGTTCATAAGTTCCTCCGCGGTACACTTGACCTTCAGTAGAGGTGGTTGCTAAGTAACTCCATCACCACAGCTTGCTAGGACCTCGTGTTTTCATCTGCTGACATCAGAGCTTGCAATACTATTCCAATAAGATTCAGGTCTGTATTACATTTGCTGTTTGTGAACGAATCAAAGAACATAATACACACTGAAAAGAATCCACTGAGTGGTTTCAAAATGCTTTTGTTAGTGTTTTGTGATGTGGTTGAATCAAGTTATCCGGGGAAAGGACTAGTTTTTATGACTTACACATTACATGGATCATGCTACCGCACTTAACCGTGCCAGGGCTCGGCTGAGCCATCCTGCCTGGGAGGAGGCATGGGAGGAGACCCATCTGGACTGAAAGAAGACCAAGAAGCAGCTCTTGAAGCATACATCTGTCGAGTTAATTTTAAAGAGTTCAAATTTCCTAGATCTAAAAGGAGAGGTCGTGGGAGATAGTAAAAAGTAGAAATTCCATTTACGAAGCAGTGCTGGTTCCCTGTGTGGAACTGTGGAGGAAACAGTAATGTAACTCGAGTGGGGAGGGTTATTTATATCCTGAAAAATTAATGTTATAAATATTACTGCAAGTAATGAAGAGCATGGGAAAAATATTTATGATGTAACACAACCATCATCAATTTTACTCAGAATTAAAATCAGAGCTCGACCCATCATCATGGCACAACCGTCATTGATTTTATTTAGATTTAAAATCCACTGCAAGATCTCTGGAGAAATTAAAGGATACAACATGATTCACATAATACAAAGAACATAGGAAGCCTCAATAAGTGGGTGCCTGGTTACCACCATGGTACAGGTGGCAAGGCTTGGTGATGGGGGGAAGATTCGCACCCAACATTAATCCCTGAGAGCATTGGACAGTGACTGAACATTGAAGCATGATTAATAAAAACTCAGAGACATATGTTAGGGTTCAATCTGGAGACCAGGAAAACAAAGCATCCAGCCACTGGCTCTTACCTCGACCTCAGTCTGAAAATGGTGGTCCTGCCTCCAGAAAACTTCAGAATGAGACTGAGAGTGAGAACTGTCGCCTCCCATTTTAGGTTCTTCTCTAGTTCTGGGATTAAGGGTGTGCACCACTACCACCTGGTTTTTATGGCAAGCTAGTACGGCTACTAGGATTAAAGGTGTGTGTCGTTGTGGCTACTGGGATTAAACGTGTGTGTTTGTCATTGCTGCCTGGTCTGTAAGGCTGGCCAGCGCAGCTGTTTTACTTGCCTGACCCTCATACAAGCTTTATTTATTAAAATACAAATGAAAGGCCACTACAGAGCATTCCTCTACTCATGTTCCTTCAAACCAACAGTTGACGCTCACTGGTATCCACCTCAAGGTAAGCGTCGATAGCACATGTGTGCCTGGCCCACGAGAAGCTCTAAACTCTTTGTTATAGTAGTCTTATTGAAAAAAAAATCAATTGTACAGGCCCAAAAGCTCAAGATTGATTATATACTTTGATTATATATATATCTCTAAATACTACGATTCTTTAATAGATTATGGATTTGTAAATTATTAAAGTAATTTCATTTGTTCCTACAGAATGGACACAGGCTTCCATGACTGCTCAGTGTAATTCCGATATGGATAGTATCTGGCTCCTCTCTAGGCATTACTGAACAATCTTCTGACTCACTTTCCATATTTCATAATTCGGGGTTCTATTTGCCCAAAAGTGTAGTTCAATAAATATTCATTGTGGCCTTTCTCTGGGGTCTTGGCGGGGTGGTGGAAAGCAACACTATTTACAGTTTTCATGCTTCTGTAAGCAATGGAAATGCAGGCAGGTTGTATGGAGGGCAAACTGGACACAGCCGTAGGACATAAAGGAACACCTGCCTTTTCCTGCTGTTTGCTTCGTTTTGTTACAACACCAAGAATATTAACCAGGACCTTAAGAAACTATTTTTGGGGGCTTGGGGTTTTGTTTGTTTGTCATTTCTTCCAGATTTTAATACTGTTTTCACCTTTCCGAGATTTCCTGAAATAGAAACAAAAGCTCTATAACTGAACTCTAGGCTAACACACCAGAGCATCTAATTACAGGATTTCTAAAGAGAGTCACACCAGGAACTGAGACTGGAAAGCTTTCCTCTTTCCAGTCACAAGGCTCTGATAGACCCAGGGACAGTAAAGTCTAACCCACCAGTGACTGGAAGTGTGTGTACAGAAAGCATCAGAAGGGGTGGTTTTGTCAGGGAGAGATGCTCTCTGAAAAGTGGTGGATAAGCAGTCCTGGAAGAGAGAATGAGGTGTGTGTTCCCCACACTCAGCTGCAGACATTCGAGAAGGATGTCAAAGGGCACACAGGCAGAAAGTTGCTAGACAGGCCTAGCTTTGCAAAAGCACTGAACATATAAACTGAACCCCTCTCAAGGCATAACTGCCTCCAAAACTATTGTAATAGGAGTGGCAGGGCTGCATCCCCAGCACCCCGGCCGCCTGGCTAGCTTATGCCCCAAAATAACAACACACAAATTGTATTCATTTAAACACTGCTTGGCCCATTATATCTAGCCTCTTCTCGGCTAACACTCCTACCTGGACTAGCCCATTTCTAATAATCTGTGTAGCCCACGAGGTGGCTTACCAGGGAGATTCTAGCCTATGTCCATCCTGGGTCGGAGCTTCATCGCTTATGCCAGGGAGAGGGGAGCATGGCATCTGCTCCAGAGAGCAGAGCTGTCGAGTCTGAGCTCACTTCCTCTTCCTCCCAGCATTCTATTCTGTTTACTCCTCCCACCTATGTTTTAACCTATCAGGGCCAAACAGTTTCTTTATTGCTTAACCAATGAAATCAAGAGATTGATATATGACACTCCCACATCACAAAACAAATAGGCAGACCTCTGGAAATGAGGCTGATACATGTTCTTAGCATAACAAAGAAGATAGGCATTGTGGGTCCCTGACACAGGGTCATGAGTGATTTGGATTTCAATCATTTTTTCATCTGTAAATATTTATTGAGTAGCTGCTTTGTGTCTGAAGATCCTATAAAGACAGTGAGGAATGAGAAAGACAGGATTCCTGGTCTTATGTTGTATATAGTCTAATAAGGCGAGTTAAACTATCAATAAAGAAGTGGATGGACCAGGGATGAGAGGGAAAATAGCCAGGAAGTTGGGAAGACCTCCCACTATTAAGAGATTGAATGAAGCCTGAATAAGAAAAAACAGTCATCCATTGATGAGTAAGTCTAGAATTAGAAAAATCAAGACAGAAGGGTGAATATGTGTAAGAAATATAAGTCAGGAATGATCTAGAACGTCATTGTGGCTGGAGAGAGTAAAAGATGAAATCCAATAAGAGGTAAGGCCCAATCCTGGTGAGGAATGTGGACTCTATTCAAGTAGTAGAGAAAACCCTTGAGGGTCTAAGGGAAGACTGTCATGTGAGAGACGTCTTACAGCAGTGTTCTCTTTGGTTGCTAAGGAGAGTGGGCAAGAGCAGCAGCTGGTCTCTTTGTGGGGAGGTTGGTTCTGACTAAGGGATGAAAACTTCCTGTGTCATGGAGGTCACAAAGAGATGGAAAGTTATTAGATTTATGATGGGGTTTGGGGACAAAGTCCTAGGTTGAGTGTTGGTTAGATGTGGTTATTAAGGATTAGAAAAGAGTTGTAGAATTGGCTGTGTTTTGCTTGAGCTGTGGAGTATATTGAATGTCTATAGGCATGTCCTGAAACACATGGACACCAACAGAGAAAACCAAGGTATTGGAGAAGAAGGAGTTCTGTACTAGTCCTGTTAAGTTTGAGATGCCAAATGTAGATACAAAAATTGCAATTTTGTGTTTGAATGTGAGACTCAATGTAAAAAAACACAGATGTAAGGGTATAAATATGAAGGAGATGGATATATGGACACTTAACTGATATTTGAAGTCAGGGCACTGTGTAGTCTCCTGACTCGTGTTTGCTTTTTTGCTTTTGGACAGGCAATCTGTAAGCAAAAACAAAAGCACCAAATAGAAGAACGACAAAACCCGCAAATACTTCATATTCATTCAGCCTCTCCAACAGGTATTTGTTTTCAAGGGGATTGTTATTAAGTATGCATTTTGGGGAATGTTTTTATGCTTCCTGTCAGAACCATGGACATGCTCTTTCCTTCCTGTCTTGTTCAGCTCTCTCTATCTCAACTGTGTCTGCACTCTGCGACCTCTAGACAAAGGCGGTTGATATCTGCAATTCCGCTAGGCTCTGAGGGCCTTAATGAGGATCCAGAAGCAGCATCTGAAGAGTTAGACAGTAATTTATTTGAGCATGAGCAGGAAGATCCATATTTAGATAATTCTCTTCCCACAGAGTCATTATCGCAGAACGCTTCTGCTGACAGCCGGAGAGATAATAGCATTCAAAATGTAAATAATGAAACAAAACACATGGTAATGAAGGAGACTCAGAAAATACAGTAGTAATGAAAAAATAACAAGACAGAGATTCTAATATTGTAAATACACAACTTTGCATTAGTAACAGATTATCTCTGTAACGCCAAGCTGAAATAATTTAGAAGGGAATGTAGCAACCCCGGAACAATATCGAAGATGTCTTCTGGTGCCAGTTAATGCGGTTAGAGAATTAGGCAGGTCTGAATAATTAGGAGGGGCTAAGAATTGGGAATGAGCCGGTTGCTGCTGAGCCCAGACACAGTGGAGCGGCTCCCAGCTCATTGGATATCAGTGATGGAAAAACACCTTATCAAAGGTGACTGGGGAATCTGTCACAAACATACATAAAATCATTGAACTTATTGAATACACTCAAACCTGTGATGTGCACACACAAGAGGTTTCCTTGCTTTGTAGCCTCCCCATTCCAACGTGTTGTGTTGGATCTCCTTCTTCCCCGGCATGGCTGCCCCGCAGGCAGAATCATATGAGAACGCTCATAGTTTATTCACAAAGATTGGTGTTGGAAGGCGGGTGCTTGTTTCGTTTAAGATTTCAGTCTCACGTCGAACTCATGGCTTCTCTTTCTGTGCTGGCTGAGATCTGTGCTCCCTGAGAGGTTAGGATATGTTTTGTTTTGTCTTTCCTCTTTATTTGAATCCTGAAGTCTCCTGGGATCAGGAATGAGGAAAGCTACTAGAGGTGTATCAAGTAGCTTGGGTTGTTAAATTACAGCATCTTGCTTTCTATAGGGAAGTGGTCCACAGGGGTTCCTTCATGAAACACATTGATGAACTGTCTTAGAGCCATGAGTTGGGCATGCTCTTCCTAACACTCCAATCCAAGTATCCATTTCTTATTCTAAGAACTTCTAGGCATCTTGCCATGTGACTCTTCATGACTAACAAACTTCCTTTTACTTACAATATCATCCATATCCATATCCTAACACTTAAAACCTATGGATTATGTTTTTTTGTGGCAAATGGGGCTCTTTGGATGTGGTCACATTAAGGATCTTGATATGGGAAAATAATCCTGGGTAATTCCAGTGGACTTAATGCAATCAAAAGAGTTTCTACAGAAGGGAGGCAGCAGGGAAGAATGAATGAGATCTCAGGATGGAAGCAGAGAGTGGGGAGGGGGAGATGGAGGGGAGGGGATAATAATGGCCCTGAAGATGAAGGAAGGCTATAAGCAACCTCCTCTATATGGTCCAGGTAAAAACAAATTTCTCACTAGGCCATCCTGTAGGAAAGCAGCCTTACAGTTCTGTGGTCTAGAACCAGAAGCCAAGTTTGCATTCTTTAGACCACAGCATTTGTAACTCATCACAGAAGTAGCTGGCTTAGGATCTGCGTGGCAGCCTTTGGGGCTGGATCTACCAAATAATTGGAGTGCAGGTTGCTTTTAGGTCACCTCTCCACCCTTTCAGAACCGCTTCCACTAATCTCCCTTCCTCAGGACTCAAAAGGCAGAGGTGGGAACCATTCAGGTACCCATCCCAGAGATTTTCTTTTTTTTCTTTTTTATTTATTTATTATTTTGTTTTATCTTTTTTTAAAATTTATTTATTAAGGATTTCTGCCTCCTCCCCGCCACTGCCTCCCATTTCCCTCCCCCTCCCCTATCAAGTCCCTCTCCCTCATCAGCTTGAAGAGCAATCAGGGTTCCCTGACCTGTGGGAAGTCCAAGGACTGCCCACCTCCATCCAGACACTGAGACAATGGGGATGATTTTTAGGGAATTCACCAAGACCAGCTAGCCTGGGTCTGAAAAAGCATGGGATAAAACTGGACTTACATAGCGGACAATGAGGACTACTGAGAACTCAAGAACAACGGCAAGGGGTTTTTGATCCTACTGCACATACTGGCTTTGGGGGAGCCTAGGCAGTTTGGATGCTCAACTTACTAATCCCAGAGATTTTCGTGAGTTCCAGTTGCCTTAGACAAAAGAGAAATGTGTGGCTCCTCTACTTCTCTTTTAGGGATTATGAGTTGCTTCCATGTTCTTCTTTTGTTTATTTGAAAGGGAAGAGCCTTCTCTAACCTATTACATGGGGAGAAGCGTCCAAGAGTGCCTAAGACCTGGTGGTTCTAAGTTTCCCACTTCCCTCTGCTTTCCCGCCCAATTTTCACGTGATGGACTCTTCCATGTTTAGAGGCAAGGACCTTTACTATATCTCAGGGCACCTAGTGGCTTCTCCTTAGAAAGTGAGCCTATTTATTGTCTCCCATTCTGTTTAGGATTAACTCTTGAATTCAAAGATAACAAGGGCCATGTAAGCTGAAACACTGCTGAACACCTTGCACGTTGTACTCAAGACTTACCTGAATGCCCCGGGGAAGGGTGGCACTGACCCTTGAAAGCTTTGGAAGAGTCACTGCTGCTTCATGCACAGATTTTTTTTTATTGTTATTAACATTATTCCTCTAGTTTCACAGCCAGCAAGGTGATAGTACTCGCACAATGGGATAGAATAGTTCTACAAAATTGAGCAAGGGTCAATCTCACCAAATACTTACTGTGTGTATATCAGTGACTTCTATATTGCTGTGCAAAAGCACCATGACAAGGCAACTTATAAAAGAACATATTTTAATTGGGTTCCAGAGGGTTAGAATCCATGATGGAGGAGCAAAGACATAAGGTCAGGAAAGAGCCTGGAGCTCACAACTAGATTAATCTCCAAGCAGGAGATGCAGAGTACATTGGGGATGGCAAGAGACTTTTGAAAACCCAAAGCTAGTTCCTATCAGTTTATAGGGAGCAACCAATAGTGTTAACAATAACCTGAGTTGTTTGGGGCGTTTCCATGGGGTCACTTTGGCCAACTTCTCACTGAGATATAATCCATTCCTAGCAACAGAAGTTCACTTGGTGTTAGGACATGTCTAGTTGGGTAATTCTTTCCCCTATTGTTTGGTGACTCCATTTAGACTTCTTTTATATATGTATAAATTTTAAGAAGCTTCCACAAAGTATATTTCCATATGACCCCACAAATGGCCCTCAGTGTTAGGTGTTCCTTCCCATATTCCTTCCCTTGCCTTCTCTTCCTGTTCCAGTCTGCCCTCTGTTACTTCCATAACCATAGATTCAGTTTCTCTTTCCATCCATTTGTACGCAAACTTCAAGAAGTTCTTGTTTTTTACTGCTGAGTAGTACTCTAATATGTATATATTCCATACTTTCTTCATCCA
>NC_022011.1:64559754-64584517 GCF_000317375.1 Microtus ochrogaster | reverse complement strand
GGGGGGTGGTGGCGGGGAGGAGGCGGAAATCCTCAATAAATAAATAAATTAAAAAAAAAAAAAGATTCAGTTTCTCCTCAGGCGATCCTCTCCTCCCCGCTAGTCCTTTACTATAGACCTAACTTCTGTGGTTATATGGTTTATAGGATACCTATCAAAGGCCTTGAACTGATATCAATATATAAATAAATACATATATTTTTCTCTTGTGGTCTGGATTACCTCAATCAAGGTGACATTTTTTTTTAACAATATACATTTACATGTGAATTTCATTTTTAATAGCTGAATAATATTCTGTTATGTAAATGTATCACATTTCATTATCCATTCATTTATATATGGATACCTAGGTTGTTTCCAATTCCTGGCTATTATGAGCAGAGTAGCAATGAGCATGAATGAGCAAGTATCTCTGTAGATGGATGTAGAGTCCTTGGGGTATATACCCAAGAGTGATATAACTAGACCTCGTGGTAGATCAATTCCCAGCTTCCTGAAGAACTGCCACACTGATTTCCATGGTGGGTTTAGGAATTTGCAGCCCCATTAGTGATGGATAAGAGTTCCCCTTTCTCAAGTTCCTCACTAGCATGGGCTGTCATTTATTGATCTTGGTCATTCTGATGAAATATCAAAGTAGTTCTGATTTGCATTTCCATGATGCATAAGGATTTTTAAATGTTTCTTAGCCATTTGTATGACGTCTATTAAAAACTCTCTTTAGCTCTGTACCCCATTTTTAATTGGGTTATTTGTTTTACTGATGTTGGGACTTTGTTTTTGATTTTTTAAAAAGTTCTTTATAAAGGGATATGAACCCTAAATCAGATGTGTAATTGGTAGAGATCTTTTTGCCTTCTGTAGGCTGCTATTTCACCCAAATTATGGTGTCTTTTTGCTGTGCAGAAGCTTTTCATTTTCTTGAGGTCCCATTTATTAATTGTTGATCTTTGTACCTATGCTAAGCATGTTCTGTCCAGAAACTCCTTTCTTGTGCCAATGAGTTCAAGCCTATTCCCTATTTTCTCTTCTATCAAATGTAGAGTTTCTAGCCTTATGTTGAAGTGCTTGATCCATTTGGATTTGAGTTTTGTACAGGGTGATAAGTATGGATCTATTGTCATGCTTCTAAATACAGCTATCCAGTTTGACCAGTACTTCTTATTAAAGATGTTGTATTTTTTCAAGTGTGTTTCTTCGGCTTCTTTGTCAAAACTCAGGTCCTCGTAGGTGTATGAACTTACGTCTGGGATTTCAATTTCACTGTATCGTTCATTTTGTGCCAATATCATGCAGTTTTTATTGCAATAGTTCTGTAGTACAACTTGAAATAAGGGATAGTGACACCTCTAGCAGTTTCCCTTCTATCAAGTATTGTTTGAGCTGTCCTGGGTGTTTGTGCTTCCATATGAAGCTGAAGCTTGTCCTGTCCATGTCTATGAGGAATTGTGTTGAAATTTGGTGGGGACTATATTGAATGCATAGATCATATCTTCGTCAGTTTCTCTTTTCAATTAAAATGGTGTGGGTTTTTTTTTTTATTGAACTAGTCTTTCTCTTACTTGACTAGAGCTATCCCACGATAGTTTTTGAGACTATTGTGAAAGATACTGTTTCCCTGAATTCTTTCTCAGTCTGTTTACTATTTCTATATAAGAAGGAAATTGATTTGGGGGGTGTATTTTGTATCCAGCTACTTTGCTGAAAGTGTTTATCAGCTATAAATGTTGCCTGGTAGATTTTAAGGCTCTTTTATGTATACTATCAAATCATCTGCAAATAAAGATACTTTGATTTATTTCTTTCCAATTTGTATCCCCCTTGATCTCCCTTAGTTGTCTTTAATATTCCAGTAAAGATTTCAAGTATTTAATATATTGAATATGTATGAAAAGAGTGGGCATCTTTGTCTTGTTCCTGATTTTATTGGAAATGCTTTAGTTTCTCATCATTTAGGCTGATGTGGCCTTGCTATAAACTTATTTTCCTATGTGAAGGTATGACTCTTGTATCCCCAGGACTCTCCAGGACTGTCATGAAGAGGTTTTGGATTTTGTCAAAGTCCTTTTTTTTTTTACATCTAATTAAATGATCATGTGGTTTCTGTCTTTCAGTCTGTTTATATGGTGAGTTAATTTATGTTGAACCACCCCTGCATGGGATAAAGCTTACTTGACCATAATGGATAATCTTTTTGATATGTCTATGGGTTCAGTTTGCAAATATTTTAACTGAGAATTTTTGCATCTATGTTTATAAGGGAAATTGTTCTGTGATTTTCTTTCTTTGTTTGGTCTTTGTGTCATTTAGGTATCAGAGTAACTTTGGCCCTGTAAAAAGAATTAGTCCATGTTCTTTCAGCTTCAATTTTTTGATTAATTTTGAGGACTATTAGTGCTATTTTTTTTCCTGAAGGTCTGGTAGAATTCTGTGCTGAATCCATCTGACCCTGGGCATGTTTTAGTTTGGAGACTTAATAACTGCTTCTATTTCTCTAAGGGTTATGAGTGTACTTAAGTTATTTATCTGATCTTAAAAAACACAGTGATAGCTCATGCTGGTGAGGATGTGGAGCAAGGGGAACACTCTTCCATTGCTGGTAGGAATATAAACTTGTACAGCCACTTTGGAAATCAATATTGTGGTTTATCAGAAAATAGGGAATCAACCTACCTCAAGACCTAGCTATACCTCCACTGAGCATGCTGTGGGATGATGCTCTTGTACACTGTAAAGATTTGTAATTCATATTAGTTTACTAAAATTCTGATTGACCAGTAGCCAGGCAGGAACTATAGATGGGGCAACCAGACTAAGAGAATTCTGGGAAGAGAAAAGGCAGAGAGTCAGTCACCAGCCAGATTCAGAGGAAGCAAGATGAGAATGCCTTACTGAGAAAAGGTACCAAGCCACGTGGCTAAACATAGACAAGGATTATAGGTTAATTTTAGTTGTAAAAGCTAGGTAATAATAAGCCTAAGCTAACAGGCCAAACAGTTTATTATTAATGTAAGCCTCTGTGTGTTTCTTTTGGACTGAAAGGCTGAAGGACTGAGCAGGACAGAAACTTCAGTCTATGTTCGCATATATCCAAAGAACACTGTACCATACCACAAGGACACCTGCTCAACTATGTTCATAGCAGTTTTATTCATAATAGCCAGAAACCGGAAACAACCTAGATGTTCATCAACCAATGAATGGATAAAGAAAATGAGGTCCATTTACACAACGGAGTACTACTCAGATTCTCTTGGGTATTATTTCTTCCTTTATAACCTCAATGTGTGCCTCTAAATTACTGATATGGAATCTCTTCAATTTTTAAGTAGGCATTTAGTGTTATGAACTTGCTAGAGATATTGCTTATATATCTCACTGAACATGAATGAGTTGAGCTGGTACCTAAGTAGGGATTTCATACCTATTGACGAGTGTTCATAATCCTGAAAGGCATTCTGCACACTATCAGAGGAGGAAGGTAACCATCAATTCAGCTACAAGCTCAGCTGCAATCTATAACAGTGACCTCCCCGCATGACATGCTGGTATAGTAGTGGCACAGTCATTGTGCTTTTATGATTGGTCATTATGTTATATGTTTATTTTGGGGGGAAAGTCTGTGTATCTCTATGCTGAAATACAAATCTTGGCTGAGCAACAAAGATGCCACAGGATCATTATGAAGCTTCTGTTTGGTGTTCCACAAAGGACCCCTGGTTTATGTTAAAACGAAACACCACAGATACTCTGTCTGTTTTTGTCTTGCCCATTTTCTCTCCTCTTACATCAGCACCTATGCTACCAGCTATCCTCCAATATTGTAATTGAGATTCCTTGAGCAACTGGAAAAAACCGAAAATGCTATCCTGTGCATGTTTCTAGCTAGCAGATGGACTATTCTGACTAATTAATGCTTAAACTATATTTTTAAAATTTAGAATATAGGAATACAACCAGTGTCTAGGAGCCAGGGAGTCTATTTTGCCTTAGAGAATTGCTTTTTATTTTACTTATGATTTAAAATAACTTCATGATTAGATGTAAAGACTTTGCTCACTAAATTAGTAATACAAAACCAAGTTAAAACTATGTTTATAACATATATTTATTTTAGTCTCTTAAAGTTAATTAATGGTATATCTAATATAGTTATATCTTTAGACTGACATATACTTACCTTAGGGCATTTATGCATTAGTAATTAAAACTATTCGAATATAATATGATAGGCAAAGTCTTAGAGTAAAACTTATTATGCCAAATGTTTTCACTGAATATGCAAAAGACCCTTAGTTTTCTGAAGCAGCATAGTGCCTTTTGTGTGTACATTGAAAACCACAAAAGGTTAGTGGACACCTCTGTATGATAATGCTATGGAGAACCATTGAACTTGTTGAAATGTGTTTAGGAGGAAATTTATTGTGAGTATTGTAATGCTACTGGTTAAAGAATTTTTAACCTTGACAATAATGTATAATCTTTAAATGAACAGCTCCATGCTAGTAGGCATTTCAGTCACTCTGTAATCAAACAAAACAAAACAACAAGCACTATTAAATTTATGAATCTTAGTCTCAAGAAATGGTCTGTATGTTGAAATTTTATTTTTTTCATGAAAGAAGAGAAGATTAAAGTTCAAAAGAAGAGCATGGGTTTGCTTCTTAGTGATAGCCTTTCTTTTTACTGGCTCTTCCTAACTGTGTGTGGTATTAGTAATAACCCTTATTATCTGGTAGCTTATTACTGTCACATTTCTCAGTTTCATAAACTTTAAAATAATTCTGCCTTCTAGAAGTTTCATGAAAGCTGGATAAAATATGAATATAAGATACTTACTTACTGCCTGGCATTATACTTTTGGTAAAATAAATTATAATTATGTACATATATGAACTGCGCAAATGGAACAATATAAGCAGTTTCATTGGTTGACGTAGAAATTCCCTAATGAAATTTCTTTCAACTTGACAGTGCAAAAGAAGGACCCATTTAAAAACATCATGTGTGTATTTATATGTGTGTGCACACATACCATAGTGCATATTTGAAGGTCAGAGGACAACTTGCAGGGATTGGTTCTCTCCTCTCATCAAATGTGTCCTGAAAATCAAGCTCAAGTCAGATTCGGTAGCGTCCAGTCTTACCAGTCAGGTCTCTCATCCAAGACCCATTTCTTTCTTTCTTTTTTTTTTTGAAAGAGAAAGTTATTCTTTATTTCCTAACATTAATGTATCTTTAGTCTTTACAATACTTTACAAAATTATGGAAGATAACAATTTTACAAGGTAAATTATTCTTGGTATCACTTGCAATAATCACAGTCATAACAGCTAGAGAGAAAAGAGTCCTTGTAGTTTTCTATTCTCTTTTTTTGTGCTTTGAAAATGCAGATATATTAGTAAGGATTTCATCAGCATGTATTTGGGACATGAGACCCCAGGCAACAATGGTTGAAGAAGAGAGAAGTAACATAAGGGAATATACTAAATGATGAAATGTAGTCCTTTTAATGGCTGGCCACGCACCAGGAGGCCAACTGGCAGGCAAATATTTTGGCATATAGAAAATGTTCTGGAATAGCCTCTAGCATTCCATGAAGAAAGAAAGAAGCCTAATCTAGCTGCCTGTTCTTACTTTAGTGCTGATTATCCAGTTACGGGTGTGTGGATAAGGAGCTCTTACACTCACATTGTTCTGGGGTATCACTGGGCATCTCAGGGCTCATTCAGAGAGCTAGATCCTATACCCTAGTTCATATCCATTAATCTAGTCACAAGTAGGCCACAAGGGCTGCTCACCCAGAGGCATTTGAGGGAACTCAGTCAACAAAAGCTGGAAGGACCAGAAGCATGTGCATATCATCTATGAGCTACCCTATTGAATCTTTATGATAGCTTTATGGGGTACTGGTATTGATCGTGTTATATCAAAACCATCACGACAGATGAATAATCAATGCATGCTTGTTGTCTGAGTGAATGGGTGCTTGAATGGATGAGTGAAACACTGTCTCCTATATTCAAGTCAGGACAAGCTTCATTAGGTTTCAGTCTTCCAAGTCAAAGGAATTTTGCACGTATGCTTTGTCAAAGTCTTGGGAAGTGGGCCAAATATCATATCACATTTAGTTGCCTGGTACATCTCTCTTAAGAAAATATTTGTCCTCTCAAAAGGTTCTCTACCTAGAAGTGGATAATAACATGATAATGTAAGTAAACAAAACAAACAAGAGTACAATGTGTTATGGATAGTCCTTGGACTTCTGGATGCCATTCAAATTTAAAAGAAAGTTTCCCTAAATAATTTAATCTTCACTTTGCATTACTTTTTCCTTTTGTTGGTTATTACAGAAGATTTACTTATTTATATTTATATATTTATATTTAGAATAGTTTTTTTTTCAAAATCCCAAATCAAGATGATCTTATACTACCAGAGAATACGCATGTACAATAATCAACATAGTACAGAGCATTTTACAAGAGGTACATCTACTGGTATTCCTGGCCAGACCTCATTCCCATTCTCACTGGACTTTGTAAGCAGACCTGGAGCTCAAGTCTCACATATTACCACTAAGAGGCATTGGTATGCATATTAGGAACATGTAATGAATCTTAATAGCATTAATTTATTATCCTCCAATGCTCAGTCATACTAATACAGGTTTGCACCTGCATACACATGCTCATAATTAAGAAAGGGATATTCTCTGCCCTCCTATCTGGGCTGCTCTGATAAGTTGCTATGCAGCTGGCATTTGATGTAAATTGGAGTTTGCTGGCTTCTGATATGCCTACTTGCACTAATCAGTGGATTACTTGTGTGGCGCCTGCCCACCTCTAAAGCTAGGCTGCCACATTTAGAATGAATAATAGAGTTTTCTCTGAATTTATGAAATATAAGAGACTCTAGTGGAGACTCATAAATTAGACAGTGATAAGTTGGTTTTCATGTAAAACGGATGTTGGCCAGAGAGACTGGAACCAGAATACCACCAGATTGTTGTAGCAGCCATAATTCTCAATAAAATTTGGCAGAAAAAGTTTATGGCAACTGTAACATAGAATGGCTATTAATATAATGTGTCCTTGTGGCCTCAGGTATTAAAACCTTTCATAAAAGTGCTAAGTATCTCATTGACAGCCAGAAAGCTGAGTTAAAGACACCTTTTCCAGGTCCACTTCAGGTTGCTCCTAAAGATTCCTTAGGAGACTTTCTTAAGTCACACTGGTAACTCCTTAGAATAATTGATGAGCTGATGTCATAATTGTAATAAGAATATTAAACTTTTTGATGAAATATGTACTTTGTTGGCCAGATAGAAAGAGCCACATTTCAGAGTAAGTATTGGTAAAAATAGGCATTATACATTGGGTCTGGACTTAGCTGTTAAGTGACCTTTACAATGGCTCTTCAAAGACATCATCCCCAAAGTGCCAAAGCAAGGAAATGAGCCTCCTAGGTAGAGAAGGAAACTGAAAGCCAGATGTCATATGCTCAGCTAATAAATGGCAGAGTTGACATTTGTGGCTATATCTGCCAGACTCTAAAATGTTTATTCTTAGACCCGTACCACTAGGCTATCTCTTCTGGGGTTAAGAGTAGTGTTAGCTGAACTGAGAAAGTTGATCTAGATAGTCTTATAAAGGGATATTCACACTTTAAGAAACAGACATTATCTTTAATACAATTAAATCATTGCAGCGTGCAATTATTTTCAGACCACTGCCGACGTGCTGCAAATTAACATTAGGGGAAAAATGTTGACCAACCTTCAGAAAATGGTTGGAGTTTTCACTAGGTAACCTTTTCTAATACAACTCAGCCTGAACCAACGTTGGTTTTACATGAATAATGGCAGATGCTGGCTTCATGATACTGAGGCATCTGTGGAAAACATTTGTTTGCTCTACAGTGTCTAACTTTGTCCCATAGAACCAGAGTTTTAATGTCTCAGGAAAAAAAAGCACACACACTCACAGCTAACAGTGTATAAACTTGTAATAACTACGTAGCTATAAATGTCTTCTCTTTCCATCTTCAGCTAATAAAAGGCAATACTTACTACTCTGGCTGTATACCCTTTAATTAACCAGGGCCTTTCTAGTTTATTGATATGTTTATGTTTGATTTGTAACTCTAAATGTATACAACAGAACTAAGGAAGACAACAGAGATTTATGGCCTCATATAATCCTTACACTTTTGGATTATCCTATCTGGTAACTCTTGAATAATAAAAGAGAGATATTAGTATTTTTAATGTCAAGGCTTTATTGCCACATATATCCTAGTTTTCTGTTTCTGTGATAAAACACTCCTGTCCAAAGCAAGTCAGGGGAAAAAAGGAGTTTATTTAGCTTGCGCCTCCAGGTTACAGTCCATTACTGAGGGAAGCCAGGCAGGAACTCGATCAAGAACGTCAAGCAGAAGCCATGGAGGAATGCTGCTTGCTGACTTCCTCTCTGGTTCATTTGGGTTCATGTTCTTCTAGCTTTCTTATATGGCCCAGGACTGTCTGCCTAAGAAATAGCACCACCCAAATGGGCCTTGTTCTTCCACATAAATAGCCAATTAAGACTCCCTCATGGCCCTGCTCACAGATGAACCTGACAAATACAATTACTCAGATGAGCATGTCTTATCTGGATGACTCTAGACTCGGCCAAGTTGATGGTTAATGCTAAGTATACATTCAGACACTAAGGCAGACAAAGGATAGTATAAGAACAATGAAAATATTTAATAGATACTGAAAGGCTCATATACAAATAGGTGTTTATAGATTATTATAATTTAGCTTAATAAAAAGAATTACAGTTATTGCCCCAAAATGATCTTGTTTATTTGTTTTTAATTGTTTTTTTTAACACAGTAACATAGTAACGTTTATTCTGAGCCAGGAATGATTTTATGACATGGTGAACAAGGCCATGTTGCTGAGTTGGTATTTTGTCCTGAGGAATCTGAATACACAAAGCCTTAGTTCTGTGAAAGTTGCTGTCTCCCTTGGTGGATTCTCTCTCTCTCTCTCTCTCTCTCTCTCTCTCTCTCTCTATATATATATATATATATATATATATATATATAGAATGACTTATTCTTAGGAGCTACAGAACCCAAATAGAAAAGATAAATTTAATACAAAACTGCAGAGTAAAGTAACTCTTCATATCCAACTAGACATATTCTGTACGACCCAGAGAGGAATAACTCACAAAAGTCAGTATATGAATGTTATCTACAAGGGCTGGTATCAACAAGATAGTTGATCTTGATTGCTGCAGAGTGGATGCTTTATTAACTCTATTTTTTTCCAAAAAGCAATAAAGCATCAAATGACAAGAGTTTATTGCCATGGTGTCCATCCTCATAATTGTAATATTCATTATAAGCTAATTTTGTACTGGGGAAGCACTAATTGTTTTTTTCATATTTTTTAAATATGTCATACACAAACAAAATGAATTTATTTATGTCTTTCAAACACACACACACACACACACACACACACACATATATATATATATATTACCATTTTGCATTAGCAAGAACTTCCAATACGTGTTAAGAAAAATGCCAAGAGAAAGTCTCTGTGGGACAACTTGCTATTCTCACCAGTAGGTGGAACAGCAACTGTGGGACTTCTGGAAACAGACTTGATCAAGTTGAAAGTTGAGGAAATTTCTAATATTCCTTGTTCACAAAGACCTTTGAATATGGATGGTTATTGGATTTCATCAGTGATGTTTCATCATTTTGCAGCTATTTTCATGTGGTTTTCTTCTTGAGCTTATTAATATGAATTACATTAAATGTCCTTTAATCCTAAATCAGAATCACAGAAACGTTAGACTTTTGTCAGCTTGACACAAAGTAGAGTCATCTGGGACGAGGAACGTCAATTGAGAAAATGTCTCCATTACATGGCCTATAAGCAAGTCCATGTGGCATTTTCTTGACTAATGTTTGATGTGGTGGGTTCCAGCCTTGCTGAGGGTGGTGCCACCCCTGTGCACGTGGTTCTGAGCTGTATAAGAAAGCATGCCTAATGGAACAATGGGGTATGTAGTGTTTTATTTGGTCTCTGCTACAGTTCCTGCCTCCAGGTTCTTGTCTTGAGTTCTACCCTGACTTCCTTTTATGATAGATTGTAAACTGTAAGCCAAAATAAACCCTTTCCTCTCACAGTTACCTTTGGTAATGGTCTTTATCACAGAAAATCAGGACACCTATGCTAAGACACACAAGGCAATGTGGTGTGTAATTCTTTCTATGTATTGTGGAGCTCAAATCACTCTGCTATGGTGCTGAGAGATATTGATGAATGCTTTTTTCTAATGTCTTTATCTGGTTTAGCTACTAACGATGATAATGCTGTGTTTACATACTAAGGCCACACATCTTCCTTCTGCTTTTGAAAAGAATGGTGAGAACTTGTACACTTTCGGTCTTGAATACTTGGTAGAATTTGTCTGAAAGCCTATCTTGACCTGCTGTTTTTATTTTGTAATGTTAGCAATTATGGATTTTCTTTCTTTAATAGATATAGGCCTATTTATATAATTATTTCTTCTTTTATGAATTTTAGCAGATTGTGTTTTTCAAGGAACTGTTGTATTGCATTTAGGTTTTCAAATTTGTAGGCAGAGGGTTGTCTGTAGTAGCTTGTCCCTCTTTTGGGAGTCACTACATAAGCGTTATAGTAACCCTGATGATTAATTGTTCATAATACTAGATTAGATCATTGGGGAACTGGTGTCAATGAAACAGTATCCCTATTTAGAAAGAATAAAAAGGAGAATTGTCATAGACTGAGGTTGTAGAACATAGTGAATTGAGAATAGCTATAGATATTTGTTGTACCATGATATATGTTTATCTGTTTATTTACTCATTCATTAAACAGTCTTCAGGTAAGTATTTTTTTTTTGAATCATAAGCCTTATTTTAGGATTCTGGGCCTTTGCTATTTGGTCAAGAGATTTTGCATAATTCCTTAATGCAAGTTATTTATTCTAGAAATCAGTCTTTCCACTTTTTAAAAGAGTCTGCTTTAGTTGGCTTTCTGTTGCTGTTAGGATCATGATCACCAAGTGTAAAATGGGGAAGAGCAGGTTCATTTGGCATCCACATCATGACCAGAGTCCTGCACTGGGAGGAGTAGGAACAGGAACTTAAGCCTGAGCTGAGGCAGGTGCCATAGAGAACGAAAACAATTCCTTAACTGAGGTTCCCTCTTCCCAGGTGTCTAGTTTGTGTGAAGTTGACAACAACAACAAACAAAACACACACACATGAACACACACACACAAACACACACACATGAACACATACACACAAGAATATAGTCCACAAAATATTTTAATTGGTTAGTTGTGCTCTTTGAAATTTCATACAAGTATATAACATATTCCGGCTATTCTTTCTCCCAGACTCTTTCTTTGTCCTCTCCCATCCTGAGCCTTATCAACGCCACCATCTCTACCCGTTCCTTTCCCAGTTTCAGGACTTTTGGTTTTGTTTTATGACCCTTTCACTTTCATTTGCAGCTGATTGGCACTCTTAACCCCACCTCACCTGGATCCAACTGTTGCATCTCACTGTGGTCTTATTTTTTTTTTTAAAAAAGAATTGCATCCAAAATTGAAATGCTCTGATATTAGACTACAGCGCAACTTTCTTATTTCTGTCATAGGTCAAAACTATGCACATATGGGAAGAGGAGGGGCTTTCTTTGGAGGGAATTAGAAGCAATTAGTCTTAAATTTAAAGTAGTAAGTTCTGTCTCAGCCTTTTATTGAAGAGAGAACAATAATTTCTTTTCTCTTGGAGACTTAGAGGCTGATTTGTCCAAACCTGATGCTTGAGGGAGGGTGAGATAGAGGTGTTGAGAGAGTCAGCTCTCCATCAGAAACAAAGCTGCTTGCTGGGAATGTTGCAGGCCATCTGAGGGTGAATGTGGTCTCTGCATGTTTCATAAGATCTTGAAAATTACAGCACATGCTCCGTACTCCGTGTTGAGTTCTCTCCAAGCAGGGGTTAAAGTGGGACTTGCTTGTACTTGGAGAAAATGGACCAGTCTGCCCTTCTTCCTCCTTCTTTTACCCACTTCAGCACTGCAGCCAATTATAATCATTCAATATCATGGGCCCAGCAGAGACTCATGAGGACTACCCGGGGCAAAGGAGTGGGGGGTGGAGGAGGTGGAGGAGGAGGAATGGAGACACGTGATGGATGCAGGATGTAAAGAACTTGGAACATCCTCATCAATACTTGGAAAAACTTGAAAAGCTGCTAATTTCAGGCATAGGTACAGAAAAGACTTGGAGAATGTAGTTCATATTACTTCTGTAAATGCCAAAACTAAGAGAGTATCTGTAGGACTGCTGGCATGCACACCGTCTTCTGCGTACTCACTGGCTTGTGGCTTTGATGGGTTGGACCAGGGGATAAGTCTCTGTTCGTGGAGACATTTCTTTCCTTGTATTTTCTTTTCCTCCTAAGGTATTATAGTTGAAATTAAAACTAATTACTGTGTTTCCTCAATTATCAAGTTAAAGATACTAATAGAAGAAACAAACACAAAACAAGAAATTGATTAAACTTAACTGTCACAAATTTTGCTCTCTTTCCCTCCCTCACTTCCCCCCCTTTCTCCCTCCATCTTTACTTCTTTACTCCATGCTCTCCTTCTTCCTCCTCCTTTCTCCTCTTCTTTACAGAGAACTTCACATTTATTAAACATCTAACATAGAATCATAGCCTTTGTGGCCTTCTTAAATACTTTGCAATCAAGTCTTGCCAGTATTCCAAGCTTTCCGATGACCACAGCTTCTGCTCTCTAAGTTCCAGGCTATCACAGATGTGTACACAGTTCTCGTTGTCTTTTGTCACAAAGACTAACGGCAGCAGCTTAGAGAGAGGTTAGCTGAGGTTTGGGATCATCTTTGTAACATTTGCAGATTCCCCCTGTTCCTGTCTGTGTCATAAAGGTAATTATTTTTTTTCTAAAATACAAACCTATGTGCCTAAATTAACTTACTATGGAAAAAATAATAATCTAAACATCTCTGAAAACTGAAATGCTTGGATATATAAATACCATTTTGGCTGACCCTAATAAAGTAGAGCTGTATTAGAAAAAACAAAAAACAAAAAAAAAAAACCATCTAACATAGTTTAGCATGGCTATATAAGTTAATGACAGATCCAAACTCAGCAGTCAGTTTGATGGAGTTAAAACCCAGGACCTGTGTATGTTAGCAGGTGTTAAGAATGGGAGAGAGAAAATGCTACAATTTAGGTTTATTTTACATAAGAAGAAAGACTACTTGTGTCCTCCTCTTCTTAGAATCTTACTACTCATTTTAGCCATGTTTCAGGAGTGAATTCCCTGTGGTTTGTACCCCCATGACTCCATCTCTAACTGCTGGCTGATGATAAGGAGGTACAGTGCCATGGGTTCACAATCTGGAAGGAGGATCAGGACCCATAAAATAGTATACGCAGGGGAACATTTAATTTCTGTATTACAACTGAGCATTGCATGGGGGAAAGAGTTGATATTTTTCGTGAAGATGTAAAATTTTTAGGTTATTTTACTCTGAATTATTTCACATCGTCTTTACATTGGATAAATGCCTTGATCTGTGTAATCCTCAGTTCATTTTCCTTAATCATCAAATAGAGAACAAACCAGCAGCTCTTTTATAGACTTGTCCAAGTTCGTAGGTGAGTAAAGCAACCATTTCAATCCCCATCAAGATGGAATGCTTTTAAGTGCTGGGACTTTCCAAAGGTCAATAGAAGGCCTGGTGACATTAAGAAACAAAAAGAAAAAGAAAAAAAAGTAACGGATGCCCACTACAAAAATTTTCAAAGGTCTCCATGTCCCATCGAGGACTTTAATCCAGGTTTATATGATTCTCAGACCAAGCTGCCCAGAAGTTTTTGTTGGGGAAAGCTTAACTTTTCCTTTGGTAAAAATGCTTAAGTTTATCTCCAATAGACCGCTTCCACTTAGACGGAAGGAGTGGAAGGCTGGTTCATAGCTATTCAAACCGGTAATCTTTCGAAAGGGGAGCTGCTCTGCCCTGTGCTCTAAGTCAGAATCAGAACGTGAGTCTGATTAGTACTGATGTATTCTTTGTCTCTTACCATTTGTCAAGGAAGATTGCTCTCACATATAAGTTTCTTAAGATTCTGCTAGCATCTTTAAGTACGCAAAATTAGTTTAACACCTTTGGCATGTATTCCAAGCAATAGAATACACTCTAATTAGGTCTGTAAAAGCTGTTACCTTGATTACAAGATATACTAATTATCTTGTCAGTCATTGATCTTATAATTGTAAAGGAGGGTGATGCTATTTCCAAATGATCTAACCTAATTCTGCCCTTAAGTTCTGGGGCTCTAATTGAGTTTCAGCCCAGGAGATGTTTACTGTATTTGAGTACACATAATAATTAGCTGCATTTCCTTATCCTCGAGGCTTTAAAATCAAAATACTTTACAATCATACAAAAATGCCGGTTTAAGTCAGTTAATCCTACCATGCTCACATAACCATTTTACATTAAAACTCATACGTGGAAAGAAAAGGAATTATATTTTGTCTCCAAATAATTAAAATAGCTTAAGTTTAATCAGTTGATACTATCTGTAGATTTTTCTTAATGTCTATCCTAATTTTTACAAATTATTTCCTGCTGTTGGTTGAGAATACCAGTTTTCTTTTTTTATTAGATTTATGAAGAAACAGACTCAACTGTATTATGCTAAGGATTTGTGTAAGAGCGTTTGAGCAATCACTCACTCTTTAGCTATAGATTAATAACACATTGTTATTGTTATTGTGACTTCAGCTTCTTCTTTTCTTTACTGTCTTTCTTTTTTTGCACCTTACTTTTTTTTTTTCATGATGCTCAGAAAACTGGAGGCATGCACCTCACATGATCAGATGCCAGACCTGTCTTTCACTTCTTTGCAGAGCAGACATCATGCTGGGCGCTTAGAGCCCAGCTATTGCAACTGCACAGTAATCTCTAATCTCCCTGATCACCACGTTGCTTGCATGCTCTCTGTCCTGTTGTTCTCACCTGAACCTTATAGCATGATCAGTATGTAATCTGTTCTTGGGAGTTCTTCTTTATTCGGGTTTCCTTTATTTATAATGTTGAGCTAAATATTTGATTTACTGTATTAGTCTTAGCAGACTACATATGACCTCTAGGGATGACATAGTACAAGGTTGAATTCTCCTGTGTAACATTGTTGGTGAATTTACGTCCAAACTTAAAATGGAAGCATCATTGCTGTCTCTACATATGGTCTGAGTTTTGGAAATTTTTATTCCTAATCTGTAGCTTGTCACTTGAGGGCATAGTAGTGCCCAGAAAGCAGCAGAAGTGGCTAATATCAGGAACTGCAATTCAGCAGTATTTTCTTTTGTGATTTAGACTTAGGGTGTTATCTACGAAGCTACAGCCTAATCCAAGGACACAAAGATTTTTCTCCTTTGATTCATTTTGGGTCTGATATTTTGAATCACATTCTTGGGAGTTTTTTTTTTTTTTTTTTTTTTTTAATGCATCACACTTGTAGAAGTCAGAGGACATAGCAGAGGGGATTTACCTCCTCCCCTCATGTGGGTCTCCAAGGTCCATCTCAGATCATCAGACATGATGGCAAAAGCTGTTACCAGTAGCACCATCTTTCTGTGTGTGATATATTTGGGGCTAGTTTTTATGACTCAAAGTTTGTAAGGACTGAGATTGCTTGGACTTTACTTCTTTTTTGCATGTTACTATACAATTACCATTACACTTAAAATCTATCTGTTCCTTCTGAGTTATGATGCTATCTTTTTGTTTACGTGGAAGTCTGTGTCTGATCCTTTATTCATAGCCTACTAGGTCTGTACTAACCGCTATTTGATAATCTATTGATGAACTTTGTATTAAGGACTAGAATCAGATAGAATGACTTCCCTGGCTTTATTCTCTACATTCTAAATAATTTTGGATAGTCTATGTTCTGTGTATTTCCAGAAGAATCTTAGAGTAAGTTTAACATTTTCTTTAAAAAAAAAAAGGAAAGAAAGGAAGATACTCTTGAGATTTTGACTGATAATATTTTGAGTCTATAGATTAATTTGATACACTTCATATTGTAACAATAATGAATATTTGATTATTAAGTACAATGAATCATTTTCTAGCTAATTACTGAAAACAGCTGATGAAAAACATCGTTTTTCATTAGCAAAGCTGCTACATCCTTTGGTCTGTCAGTATCCTTAGAGCTGCACAGCTCTCTATTCAGAACTCAGCTGCTTCTGTTGGCCTTTGGAAAAGTATTCCCAGCGTACAGTAAGGCATACGTACACTGGAAAGCTAGAAGTTGATCCTTCATTACCAGTAGGGTAGGCAACAGCCATAATGTGAATACAGAGTTGAATATTTCCTTCAAAAGAAAAAAAAGGAACAACAGCAGAAAGGAACAAAATCAAACATCACTCATGCATTCAACATACCCTGTAGTCAGAAGACAGAAAAGTTTTAAAATTCAAATTAATTCTAGGGAGAAAATAAAAAGTACACATCCAGCAGCCATTCCCTGCACTTTCATGTCCTTGTCACCAATGATCACAAAACACAAATTCTATTTGAAAAAGACTGCCCTGGAGAGAACAGAGGGAAGCTCGGTTAGTGGAGTAATGGTTTGAATTAATCATCATTTAAAGACACTAAATTCCACATTTGAAACTTGCACAATACATGAGAATAGCACTGAGAATGTTGGAGGCTAAATGTATTCTCATACAATGAGGAGCCATCTCAGAAAAAAAAATCTATGAGAGGAGCCAGGACTGACAGCAGGTGGGTAAACGCTGGGGAAATGGGGTAGAGAAAGGCGCAGGGAACAAATTGGGAAAGGTGGTTGGGTTTAGGATCCCACAGAACAAAAGGCATAGTGAAGAAATGAGCCAATGAAAAGGCTGGCAGATTTTGCCACACATGTTCTCCAGCTACCAGTGCCCTTTAAACACAGATTCAGCTCACCAACTCAAGGTGCTGCCAGACAAGAAGCAAGGCTGGGTTTGATGCAAGAGAAGCATGCTTCTGAAAGGCAAAGAGAAAGATGAGGGAGGAAAAAGCAAGAGGGGGAGATAGAAGAGACAGAGGGAACATGAACAGAAAGGAGAGAGGGGAGCAGAACATCTGGATACATGATCCATAGAAATTCTAAAGTAAAGGACTCTTTTTGCAGGTTTTTCTAAAAGCTTGATTTAAATAAAAATAAAGAAGAAAAAGAAGAAGAATATTCATATTTTCTCTATATGAAAATAGAAAACAACAAAATATCCATGTTTTTGAAGACATAGTTATAAAATGATAAAAATACATCCACTATCAATATGCAATTAGTTGAAAGTTGCAAATTTTAAATACTCTTGCAATAAAAAAGATATTTGTGTTACACCTTTGCCATTCATTACATTATTAAAGCACTATTTTATTTATGGCTTAATATATTTTTTAGCCTCTTGACTCAACACACTTATTGGTCCGTGTTATTCCCCTACCTTTAAGTGATAGATATTGACACTGGGTCAAAAATCTATGGGTTTTCTTGAAAACTCTAGACTCTGTTTTGAAAAATATATCAATTTTAGCACCAGGGAGGCAAATAAATTGCTTAGTTGTTAAATAATCTTAATGAAATGTCAACAGCAGAAAAATATTCTCAACCTTCAGCAAGGCTCTCAGGTAATGAAACATTGATTTTTATTTCTAAATCCGTTTTGCTTACTGTACAGGAAGTAAATGAAAAATGGTTATTTGTTTCCAAGGCACAATCCATTTTTAGATACTTAATTTAATATTTAAAATTATCTATACTATTTCTGCCTTCATTAGCTTTCTGTTTAGTTTGCAATATTACCTTTAGTTTGTAAATCCTGAGCTGTAGGCCGAAGCTCCAACTCCAGTGACTCATCTGAGAAATTACGCCTGTGAGGTGAGCCCCTTTGCACGCTCCATAAATGTGTTGTAAAAACCTGCTGGCCTGATATTTGTTTTTAGCTATTCATTTTTGTAAATAACAGTACAGTTGGAATTACTTTGACATTTGGCTCAAAGGCATACAAGTGTGATGTAGAGTATTCCCAATCCAAAGTCTCGCTAATCTACTTTGAATATGTTTGGGCTCTGATCTTAGCCTTAAACTAAACAAAGTGAAAAATATCCGCTAATGGGTAAATTGGAAGAAGAGTAGCTGCCCACTGGTCTCGAAGTCTTTAAAATGAGAACTAGAGACATGAACTTCTGTTGAAGAGAAGATCTTGTAGAAGTGGGGAGTCATGCTTGTCCTTGAAAACTCAGGTGATGGTGCCCATATCTCTCTGTGCTGATCTCCCAATAGAAGGAACTCTGTCTTTGTCTAAGGATAAGCATGGCAGCTTTACAGTGGCTTTTGACCTCATTTGGGTCTACAAAAACTGCGTGAGTTTCAGCATCACCTCTGTTGGAGCCCTCAAGACTATACAGTAAATGTTGACAGACCAATAGACTAATCCTTAGGAAGTGTATACATCCAGGTCCACATGGAATAACCCATTTTGCAGAGCTAAAGAAAAGGGCACTTGTCCTTTGGAAAAGCTGCTGTCATATCTGTAAAAACCTTGTGAGGCCATGTTTCTATTCCCCAAACACCTCA
Source organism: Microtus ochrogaster (assembly GCF_000317375.1). Taxonomy (NCBI): domain Eukaryota; kingdom Metazoa; phylum Chordata; class Mammalia; order Rodentia; family Cricetidae; genus Microtus; species Microtus ochrogaster. Next base: position 64,565,785 of record NC_022011.1, on the reverse strand, counting down.
GCAGTGTAACTTCTTGGGTAAGGGGCAATGGAATGACCTTTCCATCCCCCACACCTGAGGCCTTAAAGCAACAGCATTCCCTCTTTGTTCTAACGGTTAAATTTTCATAAAGTTAATCCCACAAAATTACCAGCTAGCAGACCACATAGAAATGTCCAAAGAAGACAGGTGCTGAGTTGGATGTTAGCACATCCTGTCTTTGCCAGACACACAGGTTTGGGTGTAGATAAAGTCCAGGTACACTTAGAAACCTTATCCACTTTGGGATGTCAGGTATTTCCCCTAGGATGCTCTTCCCTGAGTGGTGTCACCTGTTCCGGAGTGCTGCTTTGTCAGGTTCTACCTGCCCTTTTTATGATTTTGATATGTATATTATTACTGTCCTTGCCTATGGAATTTTACAACTGTGTTTGTAAAAACTAAAACATCATGGACATCACCCCTTATGCTCCTTTTCCTCACCTCTTCTTCATGAAAGGAATAAAGAACATGGCTCGGTAACATACACGAGTTGATTTATTCTGTTTACCCTCAGATCCAATGAGCCAGTTTCTGCCTGCCATGCCAAATCTTTCTGGACCCTGGGAGGTCTAATGGGTTTAACCCCAAAATAAACCTTGATACACCTCATCCTTGGTCTTGGAAAAAAAAAAGCACAACAAAATTCAAAATCCATTAACTTTAAGCAAGAATCAATTAGTGTCACCCAAACATCTAGAAATCTCTAGACTGGTCTAGGTTGCAACTCAACAGCACCCTAGTTTAGACTGCAGGGCCTTGCAGGGGGAGGGGGGCCACTGCTTCTTTGAAAGTCAGGTAGGGCAATGTTTTTCTTCTCACCTGTCTTCTACCAGTCTTTCTAGCCTGAAGGAACCAAGGCAGCTTTTCTTCATGGGCAAAGGCAAACTTGTACTGGCCAAAAGGTCAAGATAAGTCTACAGTTGAAGGTCAGAACTGACGAATTCCATGGCAGAATCTGGGTTCTGGGAGCTTGGTGGTCAATATAGTAACATGAGGAAGTATTTCACACATTTTAGAAATCATTCATTTCTTGATATCATTGCTTTGTGTGTGTGTGATATGTGTGTAAACATGTGTGTGCCAGTGTGCATGCCCATGTGCCCTCATTGGAGGTCAGAGAAGGATGACAGATGTCCTGTACTATCGCTTTCTGCCAATATTCCCTTGAGACAGGGTCTCTCCTGGAACCTGGACTTGTTAGTTTTGCCAGTTTGGCCATCAGACTCTGAGGATCCTCCTGGAGACGATCCCAATATTGCTGGGGTTACAAGCATATGCGAGACATGCCTAGAAGTTCATATAGGTTCTGATCAAACGCAGGCCTTCATGCATGTACATCAAATGCTCTTACCCACAGTGATGTCTCCTCAGCTCTAACACCAGTGCTTTATAAAGATGAAGGTAATGCTGGCTCTTGAAGTTATCCTGAGTGTTGTCTTAAGAGGAAGATTGGCTTTGATAAAATCATTAATTTTAAAACTAGCAGGGAAGCCAGGTGACTGACACATTTTGACATATTTATTCCTTGAATATGAACTAGCCTCTTCAGGTTCAAGTATTGGGATCTTACTATCAGCTGATAGGCTTCAGGGAAGGGATTGGATCCTGAGGATTCTAATTTAATCAGTGGACCCACAGATGGATTCATAATTTGATGCATTATTCAGAAGCAATGGAAATGTCAGGAGGCAATGATAGGGACATAAGTCAGTGGGCATGTGCCTTTGAAGAATATATCTCATTCTCACTGCTCTTCCTGTGTTCATTCTCTCCCTCCCTCCCTCACCCCCTTCCTCTCTCCATTTCTCTCTCTCTTCCCCTCTTTCCCTCCCTCTTTCTCCTCTTCTCTCTTTCTCTCTGTCTCATTGTCTTTCTGTCTCTCTGTCCCACTCTCCTTTTCTCCCTCTCTTTCTGATTCCTGGCTCCATGAAAAGAGCCATTTTACTTTTTTGACTCCCTGAAGGGATGTCCTGCTTCACAGCAGACCCAGAAACAGTGGAGCTAGGCAGCCATGGACTAAAGCCTCTAAAATTGTGAGCCAAGCTTTCTTCTGTTTTGAATTATTCGCTAGTGTTTATTACGGACACAGAAGATTAGCCTGCCTGATACTAATCCAGGGACCAAATTTTATGAGCAACTCGATTTTCATACTTTTCAGAAGAGTCTTATAATCTCTCTAGACAAAGAAAATCATTAAGAAATGAACTGACAGGATACACACCCGTGTTTAATAAACAAGGCAGGGAGGAAGGGTGCCAAGGAGTATTTGCCTCCTTATACTCTGTTCTAGTAACAACAACTGTCCATGGTTACAGAGGGAGAGAGGAATGGGTTTGCCCAAATGAGGTGAAGGCATAGAGAAATCACTTTTGAGATCATTTGCAGGGATGATTTGTTATATGTGAAGAAAATTCATTTCTTCCACAATTTAGCTGTGATTTTCATACTTTACAATACTGTGAAATAAAAGTTTGGATGATAAGCACTGTTCTTCTCATTGGAAAACATGTTTTTAATGCCAGAGATGTTTTAGATCTTCTGCAAATACTGCTACCTTGTTTTCACACTTCAGATGTGTGAACACGAGCAGACTGCTTATGAACTTGTAGACCCCTGAAGAGAGTTTGCTGCAACGGCACACAAGGAACCTTGTGGGGTTGCATGCTGCAGGGATGAGTGGCATCCGTCTCAGGCAGCTAAGCCTGTGACATTGTGGCTTCCAGGATCGGAAACTGCTAATATGTGATCTGTCAAATCCACGTCACAGCCGTAATTATTCACAAGATCTCCTCCATGCTGACAGTAGCATTTATCACCTTCCCCCAGATGAGGCTGATGTTGGCACATGCAGTTGTCCCTGAATGTCCTTGGAGACTGATTTCCAGGATCCCTCAGGGGGTGCTGAAGTCCCCTGATGTTCCAATTTTCTTACATGAAATGGTGTGACATTTACATATAGCCTAAACATGTTAGCCATACACTTTATCTTCTCTAGATTACTTACAACATCCAATTCAATACAAACGCTGTGTATTCAATAGAAGCTGTTAAAATCTTTGTTTAAAAATTGATGACAAGAACAAAGATGTGCACATATTCAGTACAAACGTAATTAGGGTTGACTACTTGGGTCAGTGCCGTCCTGAGCACTGGCTGCGTAGCCATGGGAATCTCAGTTAGGATTCTAGACTCATCCAATGAACCACATGAGTTCCTACTTATAACCACAGTGATTTGGAGCAGAGATAGAAACGTAACTGAGATTTCCTGGCTGCCTGTTAAATGGGGGCTCTCAATTTAGGGAAAGGTTCTGCTTCAAATGAGTATGAAGGTAATAGGGAAGGCCACACCCAGCACGTTCTTCTGGCTTTTGCGCTTCTACACACAGTATGCCTCTGCATACACATGTGTGTATACACAACACTCTCACAAGAAAGAAACCAAGTGGGGGTTGAAGAGATGGGTCAGTGGTTAAGAACACTTACTGTTCTTGTAGAGGACTAGAGTTCTGACCCCAGCATCTACTTGATGGCTCACAACTGCTTGTAACTCCAGTTCCAAATAATATAATGACATTTTCTGGCCTCTCTAGATTCCTGATCACACACACACGCACACCCCACCATCACCACCACCACCATACCCCCCCCCACACACACACAAATCAACCTTTAAAATGTAGGTGAGCTACACCATCGTTTCCAGAATCTTCACAGAAATGTTTGTATGATGGGACGGGACAGGGGTAGAAACTATTCCAAGCTAAAGGTAGCTTTAAGTCATCTGTTCCTATGCTATTTATGTGGAAGTGTAGCTGAGTAAATGCTAATAAATTTAATGGTGATAGATGTACAAACACACTGAATTAACATCATATCTGTGCAGCTGTCACTTTGTCCATGATCCAACAAAAGGAGTCATTGACTCACAAAGGAAAACCAAAAGAATTATGGAGAGGTGTTTGTCTAATATTGAGTGGTTGACAGGGGTAGGAGATGTGTTGCACATGTGTGTGAAAATGTCAAAGAACAAGTTTAAGTAACAAAGTAGACAAGAAGAGGAGATCATTGATGAGTGGTTTCCCACTGCCATGATGCTGCTGCTTCTGTACAGAGTGCTTGGTTCAGGACACATGGAAGGATGGAGTGCTCCTGTGAGTGCTCCAGAGACACCGTGAGTGCTCCAGAGACACTGTAAGTGCTCCTGAGACACTGTGGGTGCTCCTGAGACACCATAAGTGCTCCCAAGACACCCTGGATGCTTCTGAGATACCATGAGTGTTCCAGAGACTCCATGGGTGCTCCTGAGACACTGTGAGTGCTCCAGAGACAACGTGAGTGCTCCAGAGACACCATGGGTGCTCCTGAGACACTATGCCACCGGAGGGCCTGGAGGTACCACAGAGAAAGGTCAAATTTTTTCTAAGACTTTAAAAAGCCATAGTCAAGATGAACTGCAGTTTCCTGGAATTTTTGAATATTTGCCTCTCTTTCTTGTATGCAAACCTTGAAAAATTCCTGTGTCCCTGTTTATTTGTGTTTAAGGCTATCGCTGCTTACTGTTGACTCTGTAGTTCCCTGATATTGGGATAATAGACTGGATATATCATTTTCTAAAGTGTTTCAGAACACAACAACAACAATGCCAAAATACAAGAAAGGAGGCAAAAATAAATATTTGTGCTTTAGCATAAAGAACTTGCCTCTAAAATACTTTTTTATTTAGTCTGTGAGTGGGGAGTGGCAACATAGCACGTCTGTTCTTGGAGGGAGCATGCATGGAAAATTAGGAAGGCATTTACTCTCAGAAAGGGTTTGGGTAGCTGCTGCCATCCTTCTAAGAAGATAGTGCAAGATAGTGCCATAAAAATTATTCAGGTCTCAGAAGCTAACAATGTTTCCAAATTTTTATTCTTCTCTCCTCACTTATCACTAAGGAATTTATTATTCTTACCTTATTCTTTTCTTACCTACACTTTTGCTAGTGTGTGTTTCAAAACATAGACCAGAGTTCTATAATTAGAAAAGGCATATGTTGGGGAAAGGAGAGACCATGTTTTCAAGGTGGACTAGGAACTCTGCGCTAGGAGAATGGTGAAAATTGATGCTCGATTTTCAACAGGTACCATGACCCTGTGTTCTCTGGAAACAGCTTGAGGGAAGGGTTTGCCAAAGCTCTATTCTTTTCCCGTTGGTGGAACACTGACACGCCCTTCACAGTTTATACCTCACCCTTGACCACACCACCCAACAGTAGACCCATAAATCTGAAACAGGTGGGGGAGATGCTGAACTCTGTCCTCAGATGTTATGGTTAATTGCAGTTCTCTGAGGAAGATTTATCAGTGAGAGGTCATCAAGATTAGGTTAGCCTATGGGCATCTCTGTGAGAGATTTCCTTATTGAGTTAATTGAGGAGCTCCATCCTGAATGTGGATGCATTATTTTATGGGCCGGGATGCACTTTGAACTTTGGGTTAAAGGAAACTCATCTTTTCTTAAGTCCCTTTTGTTGAGGTATCTTCACAGCAAGAGAAATAAAGTCAAGGCAAACAAGCAAAACCAAAACAAAATGAAAAAAAATTGATTCAAAGAGTCCATTTCCATTTTGATGAGTTACTCTTAAAAAATGGAGGCTATTGAGTTTGAACTGGCAAGGCTTCCAATGGTGGGACTAAGCTACATTCAGGTAAGTTGTTGGCTGAGGATGTCCCAAGGAGATCCCTAAACATTCCAGGTTGATGCTAGAACAGAGGGTGACATTCTGAAAACTTACAGTAGAGTCCCACAGCCTAAGCTAACTCCAGCCACCTCATTGAACGTAGAGAGGTTGAGCAGGTATGGGCTTAGAGCTTCACCCGTGCGCTCTCATCTCGTCGGCAGGAGAAGGCGTTCGACAGGCTACGGAAAGAGGAACCTAGACAGTAACCCTGCCGCAGAACTAACCCTCCATCTACCATCTGTCCTAGACAGTAACCCAGCCGCAGAACTAACCCTCCATCTACTATCTG
>NC_022011.1:64531120-64559654 GCF_000317375.1 Microtus ochrogaster | reverse complement strand
GCAGAACTAACCCTCCATCTACCATCTGTCCTAGACAGTAACCCAGCCGCAGAACTAACCCTCCATCTACCATCTGTCCTGCCTGCAAAATGTGCTGGGACAATGGAGGTGCAGAACCAGTGGTAGGCCAACCAATGTCTGATTTAACCTGAGGCACCCTCCACAAGAGGGAGCCCATGCTTGACACTGGCTGAATGGCCAGGAACTGGAGAATGGATAACCCAGAGACATATGCTAGAACCAAAGGCAGGGAAGCAGGGAGGAGAACTTGAGTGAATAGGATGGTCGAGATGCAGGAAGGACAGAGAGGGAGAACAAGAAAAAAGATGTTATTATTATTGTTGTTTGTTGTTATTATTATTTGTTATGTTTTTTGAGACAGGGTTTCTCTGTAGTTTTGGAGCCTGTCCTGGAACTAGCTCTTATAGACCAGGTAGGCCTCAAACTCCCAGAGATCCACCTGCCTCTGTCTCCTGAGTGATAGGATTAAAGGCATGTGCCACGACTGCCCAGCTGAAAATGTTTTTTTCCTCTTTTTTTAAAAATTTATTTATTTATTAAAGATTTCTGTCTCTTCCCTGCCACCGCCTCCCATTTCCCTCTCCCTCTCCCAATTATGCCCCCCCCCCGCAGCCCGAAAAGCAATCAGGGTTCCCTGTCCTGTGGGAAGTCCAAGGAACCCCCATCTCCATCCAGGTCTAGCAAGTTGAGCATCCAAACTGCCTAGGCTCCCACAAAGCCAGTGCATGCAGTAGGATCAGAAACCAAAATGTTATCTTGATTGAGGGAGCCATTATGGGACTAGCAAGAAACCTGTCATTCGAGAAATTTCCAGGAATGCACAAGGATGACCCCAGCTAAGACCCGAAGCATTTGTGGAGAAGGTCTTGTGAACTGATCTTACCCTGTTGTCAAATTGGTGAATACCCCAGCTACCATCATAGAACCTTCATCTAGTAACTGATGGAAGCAAATGCAGAGATCCATAATGAAGTAATGAAGAGCTCCCAAAGTCCAGCCAAAGAGAGGAAGAAGCAATAACATAAACAAAGGAGTCAAGATCATAATGGGGAAACCCCATGAAACAGCTTCCCTGAGCTAGTGGGAGCTAACCGACTGTGACCTGACAGTGGGGGAACCAACAGAAGACCAAACTAGGCCCTCTAAATGTGAGTGAAAGTTGTATAGCTGGGGTAGACTGTGAGACCAAGATTTATCCCTACTGCTTGTAATGGCTTTTTGTAACCCAATTTCTTTGGAGGGATACTTTGCTCAGCCTAGATATAAGGGGGTATGCCTTGGTCCTGCTTCAAAGCAATGTGCTAGACTTTGGTGATTTCTCATGGGAAGCCTTACCCTCTCTCAGGAGTGGATGGGGTAGGGGTGGGGGAAGTCAAGAGAACAGGAAGAGGGAAGGGAGTGGGAACTAGTATTGACATGCAAATTGAAAAAAATTATTTTTTTAAAAAAAATAGATTGTTTTAAAAATCAAGTGATTCTTAATGATATTCTGCTTTACTCCTAGATCCTTGTCCAGTTGTCATCAGAGAGGCTTCCTCCTGAAGCAGGTGGGCACAGAGGCGGGGACCCACAGACAGACATTATGCAGATAAAGTCTAAATTGAAGGTCTCCATTGGGTCCTTCCTTTGGAAATTGAGGAAGCCTGTGGAAAGCGGGGAGGAAAGACTGTAGGGGTCAGAGAGGGTAGAAGACACCAGGAGAACATGATCCACTGAACCAAGAAGCAGGGCTCACTCACATAGGCTCCCAGAGACTGGAACATCCAACACAGGGCCTGCATGGGTCTGTACCAGGTCCTCTGCATAAATGTTATGGCTGTTAGCTTCATCATTTTGTGAGACTCGTGGGACTGGGTATGTCTCTAACTCTTTTGCCTGCTCTTGGGACTCTTCCTCTTATTGGGTTGCCTTGTCCAGCCTCCGTACAGGGCTTTTACCTTGTTTTCTTGTATCTTGTTTTGTCCTGTTTGGCTGTCATCTCTTAGAGGCAGCTCTTTTCTAAAGAGGAAAAGGCGGGGGCGAGGGGGAATGGTTCTGGGGACGAGGAGGAAAGGGGTAACTAGGAGGAGTGAAGGGAAGGAGAAACTGTGGTCGGGGTGTATGGTGTGAGAGAGTAATCTATTTTTCAATAAAAAGGAAAAGAAAAAAGTTGCTGTTACATAGTGCTATCACATTATTTTCCAAAAGGGAAGAGGTACATACGGCAGATTAAAAGCCCAATTTCCTTTCCCTCTTCTGGCATTAACACACTGTGTGGTCTTACTATGTCATTTATCCCGGGTTCTCTCCATTCACCAGTCCTGATTCTTCCAAAACAGATCCTGACCACCCCTGTGGCTCATTCAACCTAGATAACAAGAACCCAACAGCCTTTTGAGAAAATTAGCAGGTAGAACAAATCAAAATATAAATCTGTATGGCCCGCTGACCAGCAATTCTATTTCTAGCTAACTTATTTACTAGATTTGAGGACACTTACGTAAGAAATTTATCAGAAAAATGATAAATGATTTTGGCAGTCATGAACTGGAGATAGCTTGGATTGGTGTCAATATATTACACTAAGACAAATTAGGTTATTCATAATGTAAAATGACTTGTACCTTTGGGGAATTGCAGAAACCTATGTGACTTAATAGAGAAAATACCTAGGATGAATTTATAAAGTGAAAATGTAATTTGCAAAGCACTCATTATCCATTTGATATTAAGTGTGTATGTGTGTGTGTATGTTATGCTTGTAATAGGCAAGGGACAGTATTGATTAATATATTCCAAATTCACAATTTACATTTAGTAAACTATATTTACCTTAAATTTTATTATGAATAATATAGGCATATAGCAAAACAGAAATAATGTTTACTGTGTCAGACATACATATTTCCCTTGGATTCTACCCTAGTACCATTTTGCTACTATCATATGTCTTAGTTTTGGGCTAATGAATAAGCACATCTTAGACTTCTACCTATAGCATACTTCAATGGAAGATGTGGAATGAAAGCCAGACAAGTTTTCTTGATGCTTTAACAAAATATCCAACAAAAGCAGTGTCAGAATCTCGTGGTTTGTTTTGGTTCAAAATCTGAGGTCCAGAAATTATGGTGGCAGGAGATAACTGTATTGGGGGGATGCATAGAAATGAAGAGAATGTGCACAAAGATGTGGATGAGAAGGGTAGTGGGTCACATAAGCTAGAGATCAAAAACATGTTCAAAAAAAAAAAGAAAGAAAAACAAGGGGCATCAGGAGAGGGCAGAGAAGAAGCACTGGGAAGAGAAAGGTAGAGATTTCATACCAGGCTCTGAGACAGAAGCTTCGATAAAATGATGGGGGTCAACTAAGACAGCAAGAGTGACACAAAGAACTGCAGCACTGCTTACAGGGACTCGGAGATTCCTGCAGAGCAGCTGATGTTGCAGCTTGCATATGGTCAGTTTAAAACAGCAACAGATGATAAATATGAAAAAAACATGTAGCTATTCTTAACGTGTAAACTTTCCTTTGTGGCTGTTTGTTGAACAGTAAAGTACAGCAGCTATTTACTCGGTATTTACATGTATTAAGCATCACAGTTCACCCACCGAAGACTATGCAGGAGGATGCATCTAGATTACATGCTTCAACATCTGCAGTTTGAATTCTATGGGAGGTAGGATGTGAGGCTAGAACCAAATCCAGTAGGAACTAAGGGATGGATAATATTTTTAGAGAGCAATAAATATTATTTATAATTTAGTACAACTCCTATTTAGAATCCCTACCTTTCTCAGGTGTAGAAACTATAAAGTTAGTTGACCTTTTACCCCGTCTTTCTCCTGAAATGTATGCCATCCCGCTCTGTGCTTTGCCACGTTGAGAAGAGTCTTCTCATTATCCACATTTGACTGTTGAAAGTATAAACACCTTCCTTCTCTGGGATGACTGCTTCCTGAGACTGCTGCCCTCCAGAGCCTTCCCACCAAGACTGGCTAGCCCTGTGTCTCTGTTCACCTGTATACAATAAACCTGTCTCTCAGCTGAGATGTATAAAAATACACATGCTGAATTTCTGGATTGCTGCTGCAGTTGGTGCCCTCCATCAGAGAGGGCACGGACCACCAGATGCCAAGTTTTCTGTCCATATGTGTGTGGATGATCTGTCCTTTCTTCATTCCTCTCTCTCCCCAGTCAGGTTTTCAGATCAAGCTATCCAGACTGTGACACAATCACATGCCTATCTATAATCTTCCCAGGGCACTGATGAACAAATTGTCAAATTTGCTTTGCAGTAGAAACTGTTGATCCTTGCTAGAGAAGGAGCAGTAGGGCCAGTGTGCATGGTGATGCTGATAGTAATGTCCTTAGAGAGGGAAGCATCTTTTTGTCGCTTCTAATGTTGGGACTTTGGCAATTGCCAGCCTTGCTTCAGACAAGGGGTTTCTTCAGCCTTGGGCACTTGTCATCTGAGTAACTTTGGGTAAGAATATCAAAGATGCCACTTTCAGAATCCTCTGAGAACAAAGAAGTGTTCTGGAGTGATAGATGGGGCAAGAGAGTTATGTGGCATGTGTATCACAGAGAGACACAGATCACTGTGTCCTGAGACTGGAGAACTTCAGGAGACTTTGAGAGGGAGGGGGCTCCCACAAAGCAGACACCAGACTACAAACTGTTCAGCCCCGTTAGAATACTGAGGCTCAGAGAGTTCTATTGAACTTGCGTAGAATTGTATACACACTCCTGGAGTTGAGAGCTCAAATTTCATCAGACCACCCATGTTGCCATCATCCTTTTTGAAGGCAATATAAAAGATTCCAGGGTTGTGAAAAGATTGGTGGGCCCTAAGCTAATCAAGCCCATATTTCTGGATATGTTGGAAGAATGAGGGCATTGCTGGGGGAATTAATTAAAGAAATTGGGAAAAGAAGATGTAGGAAAGTCAAGCAAAAATATCTCAGGCAAAAGATTTTAAACATATGCAATTAGATGAGAAAGCTAACAGAATCAGCACATAAAGTAATTAGTTACAGAAAAACATCTGGAATAAGAAAAGTCAGAGAAACAGAGGAGATACAAGTACACTTGAAATGAACTGGGGTGTATTGGTAGGTACCAGAATTTCTTTCTCTACTCAACTCCTTGCTCAACATATATTATGTCTTTCTTATCACAATACCAAATATGAGAGCATTTGTTCTGGAATCATCAGGGAATTATAGATCTATTTGCCAAAGAAAAGGATTCACAAGATGATCTTCATGACCTTTTTCTCATGGCATAATAGCACCCTAGCTCCTATAAGAGCCTAGCTCTCATATTTGTTGTGATCACAAGCAAATAAAAGCAAAACAGGCTCCTTAGCATGATTTCCTGGAGGAAGAGGAAATGGTATGTAGGAAAGTCCCGCTATACCTAATTCTCATCCAACTTTTCCCATCACATAGGAAATAATGCAAAGCAATTTTGATAAGGGATGGGATGTCTCTCCTTTCATTTCTTGTTCCTCTGGAGGTAATCCAATATATATGGGTGATTAGAACATCTTAATTCTCGTGGATTGTTCCAGTTTATGTCTGAAGTATACCTTCATCCTGCGGAATGTCTTTGGTCATGGCCTGGAGTATGGAGTAAAGTAGCTGCTCATATCTTGAGGCTTGACAGGCTTAATAAACCTCAACTATTTTCCCTTGGATGATGAGATTTTGGAATCACCATTTACCACCATTCTCTAGAAACACAAGCAACTCAGCAAACAAACACATCTTATCATAAAATACATCCAATTTTTCTTGTGTAAGGATGTCATGTTTATTTACAGGGAATTTACCACATCTATGAATGGGAACATTGTGAAAAAAAATCTCTTGGCAAGAAGAAGAGCTGTGATAAGGAATTGCTTAAGCTGCTGAAACAGCCTTGCCACAAACTTGGTCCAGGGTTGTGGGTGGTATTGCCAAAGGATGCTGACAAAGAATGTGGGCTAAAACTGCTCTAACCCTGAGCAAGCTATTGTCCTCAGATTACTATCGGGGGAGAACCAGGCAAAGCATCCTTTGATGTGGGCTGATGCTGTCTTTAACTCCCAAAGACTAAATATTTTGAGAAAACAGAGAGGATTTTAATTTATATTGTTATAACTATTTTTGCTCACCAGATGTTTATGTGATATTATTAAAATGCCAGAGTCTATGCTGTGTGGTAAAAGCATAAGACAAATACAATGAAGTTCCAGCCTTTGAAAAATCTCAGAATGCCACGGGAAGATGGAGCCATAAATCCAGCCATAAATAAATAATAAGATAAATAAAGATTATTCCAAGAGGTAGCATAGACTATCTAAACATGCTATTGTGGGAACAATAGCAGAATAGAGAGAGCACATATGTCGACAGAAATTATATTGAATTGATCCAATAGGAAAGAGAGAGATCTTGTTAACTACTAAAGCCCCTCTCACCCATCAGAACTGATGCTGAAAGTCAGAGTAGTAAGTTGTCAATGAGCAAGGGCTGGCCACACTTCACAGGTGAACTTCACCGGTCTGAAACAGGAAGAGAGGATGTTGTGTTCCCAGAAGCCTGAACATCACGACAACATTGGATAGCCTTAGTGAGAGGCATCCTGGCAAGGAAAGGCAAGGGGAAGAAGTGGAAATAAATTCTCCTTTCTTAATAAGTTTGCTTCTTATCAGTCCTGATAAATTCCAACCCACCAGGGCCCATGCATCCAAATCAAGATGACATTAAAAATATGGAAAGATCAAAATCAATACACATGGGTATAATGAAGAGCTGAGCTCAGCATGTCCTGTGCACGGTGTCAAGATCTGGCTCCTGACCCTTTAAATTCTGCTCAGTGATGAGTTTGGAAAGCATGCGGCATCGGCTCAGGAACCTGAAGTCACTGTTGTGAAGGTCGAAGCATGTTCTTGCCATGCTGGGTTTGTCTAATTTTCACATCAACACTGCTATTTTACAAGGCCAAACATCTCTCTTACCTTACCTTGGACTCTCTGATTGAATCTTCCTCATAAAGATGAATGGTCACATTGAGACCATGGGAGATTTGTTTTAGAATTGCCATCACTGAAAATATAGACAGAGAAAGTCTTAACAGAAATACATTGTGTTTTGTGACCGCATTCAAAATAGGACCCCAGATTCTTTATTTCATAATTCTGCATTTCATAAATAACACATGCTTAGGAGAAGACTAAATTTCTTAATTGTCATCAACAGAGTTTCTAGAATCCTCCTTATAATAACAGATGTGAAGGAGTTTTAATGGTGTGAGGATTTGGCCATGGGTATAGAAAGTAAATACAGTTAGGAATCTCAGTATCTGTAAAGGAACTGTTGCAATAGACACTCAGTAGGGAGCAGCCTTCTTGTTCAGAGACACAGGTCATGAATCTCTTGACAAGGCCACCCTGATTTCTAAACATTAAAATGTCTTTCTACCCTGGTAGAAACTTTTGACCAAACAACCATGAGATTAACCTTTGTTTACGATAGAGGGACATGAGCTTCATTGAGAACTCATGGAGACTAATTTGGAAGAAAGGCTTTCTTCGGACTGTGGAAGGTCTACCATGAATGAAATTACTCATTCTCTGGTCCTTTCAGATTCTGCCCATGGGAACATCAAGGTTCTGAGAACTGTGACAAGGTGACAGGTGTGCGATTTCCCTGTCTCATTTCGGGGCTCTCAGTGATAACTCTGTTGCTATTCCTTGTCCTTAGACCCGGCCCTTGACAAATGTCTTCTTTGCTGAGACATGATGATTGTTCAGCCCCGATTCTGGGGAACTGTGAGGGAGAAGTTGGGAAGCAGATGAGAAGCGTCTCCTAGGTGAATGGGGACTCACACTCATTCTCCAGGCCCCGACCAGTGTGGCTTACATATGCCCTTCGTTCAATCTCCACGGTCATCGTGTGAGGGAGGCGTTACCAGGATCTGTCAATCTAAAGTCTCACTGGGTATACGAAACACTTTTAAGGCCAGGCCCCACGCCCAGTAGTAGCTGCCCAAAACAAAACAAAGTTGCTGGCATTTTTGGAAGGTTCTTTATCTCATAACACTTTGTCAAGCCCCCCACATAGGCCCTTTCCATATATACTATGAATTCTATGTTTGTGTTCTTGTGGGATATCTGTGTGTGCAAATGTATGTGTCTCTGCATCTATATGCGTTTCTTGAGCTTTTTCTTTTTCTGTTTGTTTGCTCGTTTTCTTCTCTTCCGGTTTGTTTGTTTTTAGTTTATCTAATTTATTATTATTATTATTATTATTATTATGATGATGATGATGATGATGATTATGATGATGATGATGATGATGATGATGATGCCACTGCTGATGCTCATTTGTAGCCTAGTGAGATAGAGAAAAGGTGTGTACACTTTGGGTGGATGGGAAAGTAAGGAAGATGTGGGAGGAGTTGGGGAGGGGAAACCATAATCAAAATATATTATATTGAAAATATCTATTGTCAATAAAAATAATAATTTCAAGACAAAAATAGGGCTTCTGGAAGGTCTAGCATGTCTGAGAAGCTTTAGCAACAAAAAGGAGTTTTCCTGCCACATTGTAGGCTTTTCTTTTTGAGCTCAGTCCGACTCCCTTCTTAATAAGCTTGCAGCGCCAGATGCCTTTGATTCTAGTGCTTGTTGAGATTCCAGTTTAGGGGTCTGGGATTCTGTAAGTGTGGGACTCATGCTTGTATTTCCGCTGTAAGAACACCTCTAGTTTGGATCAGATTCTCTACAAAAGCAGCATGAGTCAGCTGGGCAAGAGTTGTTATCCTTCTTTGAAAGGAGTAAATAGAAGGAGGATAGCAGAAGAGGGGAAAGAGATAAGCAGAGGGGACCCTTGTTACCAAGAGTAACAGATGCTGAACTAAGGGCGTTGTAGAGGCTGGGTCAACAAAGATTATCAGCGACTGAGAGGTGGCTCAGTGGTTAAGAGGTCTGGTTGCTCTTCTAGAGGACATGGGATCAATTCTCACAATTTCCTAGGCAGGCCACGACCATTATAACTCCAGGTCCAGGGGATCTATAGCCTCTTTTGACTTTTGTGGACACTGTAAGCATGGGGTGTACATAGATACTTCCAGTCAAAACACCCATACACATAAAATAAGTTAATTAATAAAAAGCAAGAAATATCAGTTTGGCACTTAAGGGGTCCCTGCTCAGTGGTCTTTCTCCTGCCGTCTCAGAAACTAAAGGAGGGTTCTGTGCCAGTCTTTCTTCATCTCCCTCCCTCTGAACCATGTGGGTTGATATTTCTTCTCCCCTGCTACCTGCCCATCAAGCAAATGATTTCTTTTCTTTCCACAAAAGAGTTGTAGTTACAACAGGAAATCACTGAAGCGAAGGGGAGGGAAAGGTCTAGCCATGTCCGAGGGGACCTCCAGGCTGCTGGGATCTTCCCTTCTTTTTCCTCCAGGCTGCTGGGATCTTCCCTTGTTTTCTACTGCTGCTGCACATTGTTCCTGCTCTGTTTTCTGGGTGTAGCTAAGAAAGGGACACTGTGAATATGGGTTCTGTTGCCAGGATCCCAAATCCTGGAGATGGATGAGTTTATTCCTTTGGTTACTTGTTCCTTTTCAGACCTGATGGCTTGTCACTCAAAATAGTTTGTCTCCTTTTCCATTTAGGAATAACATGTACTGTTCAATATCCTGAGTGAGGTAACCCAGACCCAAAAAGATGAACATGGGATGTACTCACTCATAATTGGTTTCTAGCGACAAACAAAGGTCAGTGAGTCTATATTTTGATATCCTAAAGAAGCTAAATAAGAAGGTGAACCCAAAGAAAACATATAGCTATCCTCCTGGGTAGGGGAAGTAGACAAGATTGCCAGGCAAAAAATCGGGATCTTAAGGGTGGGGTGGGAGGGGGTAAGGGGAGATGGGGAGAAACAAGTGAGAAGGGTAGGATGGGGAGAACTTGGGGCAACGGGATGATTGGGATACAGGAAGGTTGGATAGGGGAGCAGGGAAGTACATATCTTAATTAAGGGAGCCATCTTAGGGTTGGGAAGAGACTTGAACCTAGAGGGGCTTCCAGGTGCCTAAGGAGAGGTCCCCAGTTAGTTCCTGGGGCAGCTGAGGATAGGGAACCTGAAATGATCCTATCCTATAGCCATACTGATGAATATTTTGCATATCACCATAGAACCTTCATCTGGCGATGGATGGAGATAGAGACAGAGACCCACACTGGAACACTGGACTGAGCTCCCAAAGTCCCAATGAGGAACAGAAGGAGGGAGAAGATGAGCAAGGAAGTCAGGACCAAGAGGGGTGCACCCACCCACGGAGACAGTGGGGCTGATCTATTGGGAGGTCACCAAGGCCAGCTGGATTGTGACTGGAAAAGCAGGGGATAAACCCGGACTCTCTGAATATGGCGGACAATGAGGGCTGCTGAGAAGCCAAGGACAATGACACTGGGTTTTGATCCTACTTCTTGTTCTGGCTTTGTGGGGGCCTAGCCAGTTTGGATGTTCACCTTCCTAGACCAGGATGGAGGGGGGAGGACTTTGGACTTTCCACAGGGCAGGGAACCCTGACTGCTCTTCAGACTTGAGAGGGAGGGGGAGAGGAGGGGGGAGGGGGGGAGGAGTGGGAGGCTGGGAGGAGGCAGAAATTTTTTTTCTCAATAAAAAAAAAATCTTAAAAAAAAATTCTAGTAAATAGGGAGTGGAAGCTAAGAAGTCAGGCAAGTCCCTCTCTGACGTCAGGAGGGGAATCCAAGAGTTGGTTTCTAACAGTGTTTACACCAGTCATTCCAAACAGGCCTAGAAGGAAGCAGGAAGTAGAAGTTCCATGGAAAGTGGAATACCACCATTGCCAACCTTATCGTTTCCACTGCTAATCTTCCCAATATCACTAGCCCGAGAGTTGAGATCGTCTGACAGTGAGGGTCAATTTATTGTTGTTGGTGTTTGCTGGGGTAAGAGGAGCTCAAAGACAGAATCATCGAAGACACTAAGACAAGGCAAATTGCAAACGGTAAAGACCTGTGCCTACCAGGCACTTGGAATATTCGATCAAAGGCTGCTACGGAGAAGAGAGACACTGAAGACAGGGAAACAAATTAGAGACTTAAGGGCCAACAACAGTGTAAACAAGAACGGTAAGTGTGAACAGTGGACAGAGGAGATGCATGTGGAAAGTACTCACGGAGACAGAGCAGGCGAGGTTTGCCCATTACAGACAGCTCTAACTGAAGACCTCAAGAGAGCAGAGACTATGATAGTGCATCGTACAAGAAGATGCTATTATCATTAATAGAAAGTGAAGACAGAAAAGAAAAATCGCATTAGGATGAGAAGCTATTGAAGTGGAGTAAGTCAAATTGAATGATGACGAACTGAAAAAGATGTTAAGGAAGAGTGGGGAGCCCTGAGAGAAGCCTTGAAAAGAAACTAGATGTGACCTTATGATTTATAGATAATAAGATATTATCTAATTATTTGTACCAAGAAAGAATATACGGTTTATGAAAGCAGCCAACAGCCTCAAATCCTACCAACAATGGGGGCTTAGTATTGAATAGCAATTTCCTCCCAAACAGAACCATCCATCTTGGAGGAAGGCTCTTTAGTACCCGTGATGTTTCTAATGGCTAAAGATATACAGAAGGTCTGAGGCTTTGATACAGATGTGGCTATCAAAATAAAAAGTAGGAAATTCTAAACTATACATGAAAAGAGAATATCTCAGGAAGCAAAGTTATATCTGGCACAAGATAAGGTGAAGACTAATATTTCCAATGCAGTTATAGATAATTCTGAGATGTGAGCTAAACGGGACAGAAGATACAAACAGTTATGTGAACAGGACAGGTAATATGAATCCTTTCCATACTACCATTTAACAATGAAGCCTTTTATTTATTGTCCAAAGAAAGGGACTCCACTCTGCAAGGCCCAGAGTAGTGGACACCTATATTAGCCATAACGTATTTTCTATGTTCTGATGCTATAATATCTGGGCCTTGCTGACCACAGTCAAAACTCTTGTTCAGCATTGTCACCTACCTGTTGGTCTCAACCTCAGGGCTCTTATGTAGCCTCCTTTGGTGTAGAATATCTCTTTCACTTAAGAAATATGATCAATGGATTGTCTTTTCAAGAACTGTTGAATTTACTATGAGCAATGGTAAAAAAACCTAAAATAGCATGTTACAATTAATATATTGTACTAGTATTGAGTGTACTTAATTTATAAAACATTTAAGCCTTAGAATTGTTATGTATATTGTTATGTATATTATATGTGCATTGTATGTGTAAATATCTTGATGTTTTCATATTCTTAGTAAAAGTTTACAAAAGGATAATGAATAATAGAAACTTTAAAAATTATTGTATATCATTGCGGACATCTTCTAATGTTAAAGCAATTGTAAGATCAATTTGTAAGGCAACATTTTAAAATACATAAATCGTAAGTTGGCAGTTATTAAGTGTATTAAGTGTCTATAATGCATGTATGCTAAGTCAGAGGCTTGTGAAAAAAAGTAGGTCGACAAGCAGGAATAAGGAAGACAGGATTTTCTACATAAAATAGGAGGGCACTTCCACTTTCTCACCCTTATGTATAGAGTCAATAACTGAGCCACAAGGTCACCAATGCACCTCGCAAATGACAGCAACATCCTTTCTCACTGCATTTGTCTTCTGTCTTCTCTTAATTCATAGAGTCAACCCCATTTTAGAAGCCATAATTTTTCTGATGAATTGAACCACAATCTTGAAACACACATACACATAGGCATGCACGTACACACACACACACACACACACACACACACACACACACACACAGTTTTCTTAAAAGCACAGACCTGAGTCAGCATTGTAGGGTACAAGCATATGATGAGGAATGAGCTTTATTCCTTGTTCAGTGCACAGCAACTGCAGTGATCCGGCAGAACCATTTATAAACCCAGTCTGCTGGACCACAATATGATTTTGGGGAGGGGAATTCTACCTAGGACCCCCCCCCATTTTTATGATAATGAAGAGGGGGCATTAAAAGCCTCCTACTTCTGTACCTTCCTTCATCTTGAAATGCACATTATGTCCCATGCACCCAGGAAGCACCACCCAGAGACCCACGATTCAAAGTCCCATGTGGAAATGGCACTGAGGGGCCCTTGCGTGTTACTTCCCATAGAGCGCTCACAGGACGAGCATCATGGAATCTTTTCAGTTCACAAGAATGGCAGTTTTTTTCTCTGTTCCCATAGAAGAAACAAGCATCCTCCAAATAATCCTATCTCGTTGGTTCTACTCATCATGATAACACACTACTGGCAGTCAATTAGTTCCCAAATGTTTGTAATAACTATCTTGTCATTACAAAAATCACACAAATTATAGGCTAATCTTGATAGCTATAGCAACTACTTTTCATAAAATTCCTTTTTATGAAATTTTATTTTCTTTTAAAATCTCAAAATTCATGCCGCTTCGCCAGTTCCCCAGTTGTCTCAAGCAACATGAGATGGTTTTGTGTTTTCATTTTGTATTCATTTTTAATTACAATCCCAGCTGTTATCATTGTTGTGTCTGATTCCAAACTCTTTCTCCTAGCTCAACTAGCAGGAGGTAGGTTGATTCCCAATTTTCTGAGAAACTGCCATACTGATTTCTAAAGTGGTTGTACAAGTTTTCATCCCCACCAGCAATGTATGAGTGTTCCCCTTACTCCACATCCTCTCCAGCATAAGCTATCATTGGTATTTTTGATCCTAGCCATTCTGATAGGTGTAAGATGGTATATCAGAGTTGTTTTGATTTGCATCTCACTGATGGCTAACGATGCAACAGGATAATTTTAAATGCAAATATCTACTAAAATGTGAGTACAAATGAGTGGCTTGGTTGCACGTACACAGGGTATGATTTTTTTGTACACGTGTCTGTGTTTGTTCTCTCAAGAACTCATTTTGTTAAGGAGGCAAAGTTGCCTAACCAAAAGTGGAAGAAGATGCAACAGGAGAAAAAACGGACTCTCTGGGGACGTAGAGGAAGCAACTGTCCCAGTTTTCCCAATTTTGTCTGTGATTGCCCATTTTGGTGAACTCCATCTCACATTAATGCAGCACTCTGTCCAACTTTCTAAATTCCACACAACACATTGGCAGGAAGAACAAAACATGCTTTGGACCAAAAACTGAACATAGTTCTAAAACTACAGAGATTCTCAGACCCTAAGGTGACTACAAGCAGATGTTTCTGAAAAAGTGTAATCCGCCCCCCCCCCCCAAATACTAATTTGCTGCTCTCACTGAAACACTCCCCTGGCTTTCAACTGTCTGCTTTAGAAGTAGAGATGTGCTTGACTTGGAGACAGAGCTAATTGCTGGGATGCTTCTGGTCATATATGAATTCTGCCTTCTCTCTCATGAAAGCATGGGGGGTTACGGGTATATAGAGCATCTCTCTACTGTCTTTCCTGCAAGTCTTCAAGCAAGTATTTTTCTATCTATCTATCTATCTATCTATCTATCTATCTATCTATCTATCTATCTATCTATCTATCCATCCATCCATCCATCCATCCATCCATCCATCCATCCATCCATCCATCCATCTATCTATCTATCTATCTATCTATCTATCTATCTATCATCTATCTATCTATAATCTTTTTTGAATGAATGAGTGAATGAATGAAGTTGAGTCAATGCCTGCACTTTGCCTCTCTGGTTGTTATTTTTAGCTCTGGGATTTCAATAAACGATATAGGCCAGATACTGTTCTACTGTTGCCTTCCTCTCTTCTTTGATCCAGTCGCAATCCAACAAGTTTGGAAGAGACTAGCTTTAATAAGTGACAGTTACACTCTTAGGTGACTGGCCTGAGAAGACAGAATTGCAGAGAGATCTTTCGGCCAATAAAACCAGCTGGGGCTTTTGTATTTGAAAGGCTCAAAATCTCTGGGAGCCATGCCAGAACATGTCAGACTACTTTGGCTTCAACTGAGGAAAGACTGGGAACGGACTTTGTCTGAGTAAATTTATTTTCTTTGTAAGATTTGTTTTTCAGTTTTGAAAGTTAAACCCGGGAACTCTTGCAATCCAGGCTAGCTACTAGTGAGCTGCATTCCTGGCTCCTTTGGCTCTTTTATTTTGATTTTAGATTTTGAGACACGGTCCCACATGGCATAGCCCGGGCTGGGATTGAATTCCACATGTAGCTGAAGCTGGCCTTGAAGTTCTGATCCTCATGCCACTACCTCCCAAATGCCGGGATGACAAACAGTGTTACCATGCTCTACGCCTTCCTAAAACTGTATCTGAAGCTGTTAGCAAGTGGGTTAGGCTAGTCTTCCCTGAAATAGTGCTTATTCAGCACCGCATTGTTTCTCAGTGTATAACTAATAGGACTTTAAATGACCAGATGATATTGTAAGCATTAATGATTTGGGTGATATCTCCAACTCCAAGGGTCTGCAGTCTTCTCCAGATTCACATTGCTACTCCAATCCAGCAGGATGAGTACTTCTCTAATCCACAATACGCAGTTTGATTTCAAGGTAATGCAGAAAAATTTTAATGGGATGGTTTGACCGCTCATAGTCAAAGAATCAACGGGCTTTGTGTACTTAATTCTAGGGTACTATGATCCAGCTGGTATTGTTAAGATGCTCATCAAACAGACCCTGTACTTCCTGCCCAGACACTCAGCACGTGCCAGATGTCACAGTGTTCTACTCTAACTCAGAACAGATACGGAAAGTTGACCTACTTCAAGCTCTGAGTGGGAAATGGTAGTGACAGATTCCCATGCTGTCCCCTGAACAGTGACTGGAATGGCGCTGTCCTGGAATGCTGGGCTGCTCAATGACAGGGAGAATTCAGCCACCTCTTGAGACATTTGACCTCACATTTGGATATTGTCCTTAGACCTTGTTCTTCACTAAGAATTCACTCTAGGAAAGAAGAAGACCAGTGCTTAAGTAGCTAACACTTTCAAGACATGAAAATTGCTACCTTTCTCTTTCTAGTGACACTTAAATCTTCCTCCCAGAACTGCCTTCTGGTCAGCAGGAGAAGAGGGATTTTAGCACACTCACTGGTACATGGAGGAAGCTATGGCAGGGAAAGTGGCAGCCACCGATGCAGAGGTAAACAGACAAACTTGAGAAAGAATGTTTTAATAATGTGATTTGGAGATTCTGAAAAGGGCAACAATTTAAAAAACAAAGCACAGTAAAAAAAATTTTAAAAACCCTTTGGATGGGGTAGCACACTTAACCCCAGCACTCTGGAGAAGGGGGGCAGGTAGAGCTCTGTGGTTTTATGGCTTCCTCTCTTTGTATAGCAAGTTCCAAACCAACCAGAGTTAGGTATTAAAAGCCTGTCAGATGAATAAATTAATTAATAAACCAACAAGTGCAAGCAGTTGTTGTCCCCGGGGAAATACTAGGACACATCCCTTTTGCTAACATCTACCTACTTTCTCTAGTTACTGGAGATCAGAAAGGGTCATCTATTTCTGAAGCTTTTAAGAAAACTAAAAAATAAAAATCATTTCTGAAGAGTCCAGAGAAATGTTACCTTCTTCCTTCTCCTCCTCCCCCACTTCTCTCTCCCTTTCTTTCTCTCCCACTCCTTCATCATTCCCCTTTTTAACCCTTTCATATCTCATAGCACAGTTGACTTTCTGCCTGAGGCTATCCGGGGAGGCAAGTGGCCATGCTGAAGGCTTGAGCAGATGGAGAGGCTCTCGGTGGCTGGTGATGTCCCTGAGCTGACAAACTCATCAGCTCCAAGGCTCAGTCTTTCTCACGACTGCATTCTCGCTGAGATGGTGAGAATTCTGGCATGCCCAGGAGTTAAGGTTTCTTTCATTTACATTTATAAATTCTCCTGTATTTATAGCCAAGCTATAAGGGTACAATACAGACCATTTCAAGGCAGCCTGGTGTTGTTTAAAAAAATAGAATCTGTTATCCCAGGAAGCTACAGAGGTGGCGCCATGTTTAGAAGGAATGAGAAAATTAAAAAAAAAAACATTTACAGGAGATGAAAAGATATATTACATATTAAAAGCAAGTAGGCATTTGAGATAAGCGCCTACTCTGAGCCCATAGCTCCAAGCATTAGGCAGTATACCCTGTAAAGCAAAGGGTTAAACGGGCTTAGCTACAAGTTGCACAAGACGCTTGAGAATGTGGTTTCCCAGTGTCCTGTGTATCTTATAAACAGAATCCTTTGCTGTTGCTCTCTGTGGCACACTCCCGTTCCAGGCGGTGACTTCTTACAGTTTCATGGCAGTAAGTTTGTTCTGTAACAAAATTCCTGAGATGTGGCTTTTCACTTACAGCCTGTGTGGAGGTTTCGGTCTGTTGTGGTTAGCTGTGGTGGGATAGCATGCCATGGCATGGAGTGGAGTTAGCAACAGGAAGATCCGTGGGAGGGAGAGCAGAGGAAGAGCTTCTTCTTAGAGGCTTCGGGGGGGGGGGGGTTCCCAATGACTTAGTGGCCCCACCCAAACATCTGTGGGGTCTTTTGCTTTTTGTCTTTTGTTTTCTGTGTTTTGTTTTGTTTTGAGACAAGTTCTAATGTAGCTCAGGCTGACATCAAACTCAGTGTTCAGGCGAGGCTGCTGCTGAATCTCTGCCTCTCTGAAGGACTGTGATACTAGGCATGTGTCAGCATGTCCAGCCCACATAAAGGCAGGTCTGTGAATATCAGAGGTCTGGGGAATGAACCAGGCATGTGAATACCCTCCCTCGACTCTTGACATTCCAACGTCAGTTAGGTAGTCTTAGTCAATAATGATTGAAACCAGTTTCAATAAGTTTCTGGATTATAGAAAAGTGCTCTGTTTTCTCATTGTGAAAATTTGTAATATTTTATAAAAATATTATTGAAAAAATAAAACTTAGTGCTCTTCTGCCCAAGAGGATGGAAGCTATTCAGGAGACTGCAAACTCACCGACTGAGGTTGTGAGGATGGCAATCAGAGCACTCTACTTCCTGGTCAATATCTTCTCTGGGCTTACCTATTAAGGAAGGAGGCTTCTGGGAAAAGGAGGTTCATAGTGCAGAGGACGCATTAGGGTGGAATTTGGGAAACTCCAGACTCAGATAAACAGGGGAGGCCAGAGTCTAACTGACTTCAACTTAATTGGAAACAGAACTTGGAAGAACTCTGTAAGGCTCTGGAATGTAGTA
Source organism: Microtus ochrogaster (assembly GCF_000317375.1). NCBI lineage: Eukaryota > Metazoa > Chordata > Mammalia > Rodentia > Cricetidae > Microtus > Microtus ochrogaster. Next base: position 64,541,440 of record NC_022011.1, on the reverse strand, counting down.
TTTTCCTCGTGTTCACAGTGTTTGTTTGCTTAAGCTGGAAGGATTTGCTTGCTTGTGTTCAAAGTCAGTGATGAAACAGAGGGTACTGAAATCCTGGGATAGAGATCTTAGCCAACTGTGGGAAAACAGGGGCCCTGAAACAGCAAGTCTGAATCAGTGTGGAGAAGACCAGGCAACAAATAGGCTGATTCTGCCTGGGAGTTTCCAGTGCTACAGCATAGTGGGTTTTTTTTCTTTTTCTTTTTTTCTTTTAAAAAGAAGACCATGAAGGAGGAAATAGATGTTGCAATTTAAATATAACTTTAGACTCATACCTTTGAATGCATCTCGAGTTGGTGGCTCTGTCTTGGAAGATTGTGGAACGTTAAAGAGGTAAAATCTCATAGAAGGAAAAGGATCACTGGGAGCAGACTTTGAGATTTTGCAGCCCAGTCTCAATCCTGCTCATTCTTGCTTCCTGAGTGTGGGTAAAATGTGACCAACCACCCAACTAGCTTCATGATCCTGGCACTATACTATCCCTGCTATAGCACCATGCCGTCCTGCTATGATGAACCATATCCTTCTGGAACTGGACGTCAAGACAGATGCCATTTTTCAAGTGGCCTTTGTCAGGGTCAAAAAGAAAAACTAACTAAGATGGAAATACAACAACATAACAACAGCCAAAAGTTGTGTCACTAATTGTGTTGTTCATCAAAAGCACTCAGTGAAGGCTGGAGAGGCCACTCAGTGGTTATGAGCACTGGCAGCTCTTCCAGAGGACCTTAGTTCCGTTTCCAGCATTTACTTTCTATTTTCACATCCGGCGCACAACCATATGTAATTCTAGTTTCAGGAGATCTCACGCCATTTTCCAGCCGCCATAGGCACCAGTCCTATATGTGGAAAACAGATAAACACTCGGGCCCAGACCCTAGACATATTTTTAAGCTGTCAAGGAGCATTGATGAAGCTGTATCAGCAAGGAAAGAAGCAAGTTCGTCTTGAGTTCACCAAAGAAGCAATCATTTGAATGAAGCAATGGATTCAGGGCTTTAGGGTCTCAGGACACATCATGGCTGCATACTTTTATTCTCCCTGCCATCACATCATTGCCCAAAGCCATGCTTCAGAAAATAGCCATGCTTCATGGGGCAGTTTGCAAAATCTAAACTTGCTCCTGAGTGTGATAATTATAATACTTCATTCTAAGTCCTTAATAATAGAAATTATTTTAAGTGAGTGCTTTCATGCTTACTTTTCCGAGAAACAACTTTCACCCACTTTAAACAGTTTTTAAAGAAAATGGCTAATTATCAAGCCCCAATCTTGTTTTAATTCAGCTGTTAAAGTCCAGATACTGTAAGCACCTGTGTTTACTTACTGGGCCAAGGACTGATATGGCCACACAGAATTAAATGTGGGCGGTTGGAGGGGCCATAGCAAAACTGAGGCTGTAATGGTTTTATTGGGAGGAATAAGACCTTTTATGCCTTTATCAAAAACAGAATATTATGGAATTCGCAGGATCAATACAGTTATAGCTGCCAGAATATATTGGAGTTTGCAGGCTATACAACTTACACAGATTAATGTCCAAGACCAAGTGTCCTGTCAAGTTTCCATGCTTTCTTGACTACGAAGGGACCATACAGAGAAACACAGAGTGGCCTGAACGATTCACAACCTGAGAGTGAGCACTGGTCTCTCAGTAACTGGAAGGCACATTGTGGTCCAGAGACCTGGACTCTGACAAACCTATGACACCTGTCTTCTAAGGCAGCTAGGCTAGCTCAACTCCATGGTTTCCTGAAAGATATCATTGTTGACACCAAAAAGCAAAATCTACAGACCAAATATTGCCAGGAGCTACAGATAAGATGGTTTAATGAGCTCTGGACCATTTGGACCATGCTGTGAGTGTTTTGGATGTCTCTGTATAGAAGCCTCACCACGGTTCAAATCATTCCAGCTACTTTGCCACAGATCCCTAACTAGAGAGTTTCTGGAAGTATGTCCTTAATTTCAGGGAGAAACTGCAGCTCTGTTGGCCAAGTGAATTAACTGAATAACATATCAAGTTCCCATTGTTCCAGAAGCAAACAGGGTTGAAGCCAGATACAGGCCATTTTCGCCTTAATTCAAGGAAGCATTTTCTAACAGTAGAATTCTGTGGAATAAATGGACCCTGAAGCCACTGTTCATTCCAAAGTCATGTGGTTAAGTTAGTTTTCTGTTCATATGTATATGAAGATTAAATAAAATAGAATATGAAGATATTCAGCGGAGGTACATAACCTCTTCTGCTCCATGCTGTAGAAAGGGATTATACATCCCATAAAATATCAGAGCCTTGAATCTGATGTGCAGTTTAGGTTTACTATGTATTTCATGTGTTAATGGATGTATCTGTTATAGAGACCTAGCTTGGCCAAAGTGCAGAGAATAAGAGACTTCTATTCTCTATAAATACTGCACAACCCTCTCCAAAGGATTAGTGATCACAGCAGAAGAGGGGGCGGAAAGAGTGTAAGAACCAGAGATGGTAAATGATTACAAGGAAACATTTTTAGACACAACAGGGCAGCTGCACAAGTGAATCCAAAGAAAATTGTTGATAGCATGCATAAAACCTGTGAAAGCCCAAGCCAGACAAAATCCTAGCATGGAGAGGGAATTAGGCACATAATCCCATCCCTAGGCATGGGATGATGAGCAATTGTTAGATGATGAGAAAAGAGAGATCAGCTTCCTTCTAAGACTGTAGACTTCTATAAGGTCACACATCTAAGAATATTTGAACACCTCAAATTGGTACTGAAGTGTTTTAAAATGAGGAAGGGGAAAGAAAATATGGATACCTATATAGAGATAGATAGATAGATAGATAGATAGATAGATAGATAGATAGATAGATAGACAGACAGATAGAGGAGTAGATAGTGAAGGGGTGGAGGATCTGGGCAGAGTTGGAGGAGTAAGTATGATTAAAACTTGAAACTGTTAAAGAATGGATGAAAGTGTTAAAAAATTAGTATTATCATAGAAATAATTTGCTTTTTAAGTAAATAACTTTTAAGAATGATTAACCCCTGTGAGACAATGGCCTTGTATCCTGTCACTTGTTTTATTTTAATAAAACACTGATTGGCCAGTAGCCAGGCAAGAAGTATAGGTGGGGCAACAAGAACAGGGGAATTCTGGGAAGAGGAAAGGGTGAGTCTGCAGTCATCACCCAGACTCAGAAAAAGCAAGATGAGAATGCCTCACTGATAAAAGTTACCAAGCCACGTGGCTAACACAGACAAGAATTATGGGTTTATGTAAGTTATAAAAGTTAATAAGAAGCCTGAGCTAATAGGCCAATCAATTTATAATTAATGTAGACCTCTGTATGTTTCTTTGGGATTGAATGACTGTGGGACCAGGCAGGACAGAAACCTCTTTCAACAATTAATAAAGTTTGGCACTTTAGTAATGGTAACAAGATGTGGGGTGTGTGTGTGTGTGTGTGTGTGTGTGTGTGTGTGTGTGTGTGTGTGTGAAAAACAACATATACAACTAACTGAGACCTGACAGGATACTGAATATTTCAAGGACTCTTCCTTATACAGTTCTGAACAAGGATACTCAAGGAAGTTGATTATCTTCCAAGATCCTCTTGGCTCACAATTTTACCACATTTGTTACATGTTGGGAACTGCTTATGGACTCCTGGAGCCCTCTTTTCCAGGGCTGTGAGCCAGACGCCCTGGGTACTGACACCCCCCACATATGTCCATAATCAGTGCCTATGGATGGGGGAGTGTTACAGCATCCCCAAGTCCCTGCCTGCTGGGGCTTAGCTTGGCAGAGTTCACAGTCTGTGATTTCTATAGGATCAAGCTCAGGCTACCCTTTGGGAAACTACCTAAGATCTCTTCTTCCTTGGCTTCTTCTCCCTCTCTGTCTTCTTTAATCCAACTTCCCCACCCCTAGATTCCCTTAGGATAAGTTGGCTAATAAATTAGTTAAACTGAAATCATATTCTGGGCTCTTTATTGGGGTAGCAAACCTCAGGTAATATGGATCTCCTGATTGTGCAGGCTTTGGGTCTCAACAATGACAGAGAGATTTCACAGAAAGACTTGAAGGGAGGTCCTTATGAACAGATCCATGAAAGGATAAGGGAGTTTGGAAGTGAAAGGGAAAGAAGGAAGGAATCAGTGAACAAATACAGGCAAGAAATAACATAAAATGAGGAAGGATGGGAGACAATATGAATGACTTTACTAGGAGAAAGAGCGTACACATACAAGGCTTCCACTTTTATTTTGTAACCAGGGCTTTCAACTTGACTTTGTCAAGCCTCCAGTTCCTCTTTAAAATATTATAAACTGTCTAGTGGAAAAAATCTCCATCCTGGCTTGAATTACACCTCTTTTAAAGAAAGAAAGTCTCAAGAAGAGGCTTCAAGTGGGGTGTCACCTGTCCGGTGACTGAGCCTGTGTACCCTTGCACATTTCTCTAGACTGTAGCTGCTCCTGTGGGCTGATGCTATTAGGTGTGACTTTTAACAAAGTATTGAATCTAACAGGTCAGGTTGCCCCAACAGTATGCTATGGACTGGGTGACTTAAATGACAAAGCTGATTTTCACAGTTCTGAAAGCTGCAAGTTTGCCATCAGGGCTGAAAGCTCTGTCCCCAGCTAACAGATGGCCACTTTCTTCTGGTTTTCTGCATGGCTGTTTTTCTTTCTCAGGGAGGTCATGGGGGTTCATCCTCTTGTACGGCTGCCAATCCTATTTGGTTAGGAGTTTGCTCTTGCAACTTCATCTAGCCTTAATTCCTACTGAAAAGCCCTTTCTCTAGAGACAGTTCTCATAAGGATAGTTTAAATATACGACTTCTGTGGGGTGGAGTCCACGGTAGTGAGCACTCAGAGTTACTGGAGTCCTGCTGTGAATGAGAAAGGGTCTCAGTCTCCTGGTGGCCTGACCAGGGGACCATGCTCTCTTTGGAGGATCCCATGTGTAAGTACTTTGCAGGCCACTGAAATGCCTCTCTAACTATTTGAGGGGAAGCTGACTTTAATGCTACTTCTTTTTGCCATCTTATTATTTCTTTCATCCAGAAAGTGGAGTTGTCATAACAATGACTCCAAAACTGTCAAATTCCACAAAGTCCCCCCAACGGGAGAATTCCATCTTTTTTTCTCACCACCAGTTGTCTTCTGGACATACAGGCTCAAAGTAGATCGAGCTACTTATCAAGGCAGATATCCAAATGGGAACAAGACAGAGTGACCCTTCTTTTTTCTTTTTTCTTTCTTCTTTTTTTTTTTTTGTTTTGTTTTTTCGAGACAGGGTTTCTCTGTGGTTTTGGAGCCTGTCCTGGAACTAGCTCTTGTAGACCAGGCTGGTCTTGAACTCACAGAGATCCGCCTGCCTCTGCCTCCCGAGTGCTGGGATTAAAGGCGTGTGCCACCACGACCCTTCTTTTTTAAGATTTATTTTATAATTTATATGCATGCATATAGGTGTGTGTGTGTGTGTGTGTGTGTGTGTGTGTGTGTGTGTGCTGTTTGGGCAGGACGCCATGCAAGTGAGGAAACATTCAATCCCATGAAAAGGGGGTTACACACATGGTTGTGAGCCACCCAACATGAATGCTCGGAAGTGAACCCAGGTCCTTTGAAAGAGCAGCAAATGCTTTAAAGCACTGAGCTTTCTCTTCAGCCCCAGAGTGGCTCTTATTGAAGGGATAGTCACATCGTTATTAAACAGACTCCTGGGGTCCCCATAATAGCTGCCCCTCACACCTGAGAGGATCTTGAAATACTAGTCTCTGAGGATTAAGATGGTGTCTCTTTTGAGGCCAAGGCCAAAGGTGTTGATATCAGCCTGCTTTTCTTATCACATCAGTGCTTTAAACATTTAAAAGCTAGATAGCTAAATAGACAATTGAGAGGATTCATCTCAGTTATAGGTGGTAAATGACAGCTATAAGTCATATCAAGAGACATTTGTAGACAGAAAGTAAATCCATGTGAGATAGGAGACACATTTGATGAATCTATTATGACAAATATTTAGCTAGCTTGTTAGTTTACTGAATCATTTTTGCTGCCTTTGATTGCATGCACCTTCACACCTTCAATAAGTGAATCTGATCCCTACTGATGACGTTTCTTTCAGCCGAGAAGTGACATGCATTCTTTTGTCTGTGTTGCTGCAGACCAAGTAAATCGTGATACAAGACACAAAGATGATGTGAGCGTTCGTTTTGTATGCCCTGTGAACTGAGGTTGGATTTTATAGTTTTAAAAGAATGTAAAATACAAAATGAAAAGAAGATGGAAAAAGCTAAAATGTTTACTTTCTGAAACTTTCAGAAAAAGCTAACTAATTTATTCTCCAAAGAAAGTTTTAATGTAACAGGAAAGGTTATTTGAAACATATTTTCACATTTTCTCCCAGATTTTTCCAAGGGAGGAGAAAATATCTTGGGGTGGGAATTTAGTACTTCCCTTTTGAACACTGGGGAAAAATTAATAGCTGATTACTAATATTCTATTATGACTAGGGTAGTGACGAGATGGTACCAAGGGGCGTTGACACCAGGGGCCTCAAGCCCAGGAAGTCCTTCCTGTGCATACATCCAGGATGATTTATGATCTCACAAAACTATCTATGGCTAAGACCCAAAGAAATGCACTCTCTGATGGCTATGGGACTGAGATCACCAAATTTACACAGAGAAATAATTAGGCACTATTATGCCTTTATGAAGATGCCAAGATATGCTGGCAGTTATAAAAAGTCCCAAGGAATTAGAAAGCTGATGCAGAAATGCGCAGAACTTTCTGGCACTTGTGACTACCATAATAGTCAGTGACCTGTTAAAACAGAAGGTCTTTTATCTCAGAGTCTTACTTCCAAAGCTATTTAGTGCTGAAATATATTGCAGGATATTTGATTACACTGTGAACCCTGAGATTGCTTTATTTACTGGAAGAACCTCTTTCTAGTTGTAGTGTGGCTCAACCCTAGCACACACCTTTAAAGACAAGAGCTTTCTGCTTGAATATTGTCAGCAGGATTAAATGAAGCCAACCATAGGTTAAGGGGTGGTGCAAGCAATCCGTTGACAGGAAAAAAACCACAGAAAGTAAGAGGTAGTCAGGAGTATGGATAGAGAGACACAGAGTAAGTAGGAGGGAGGGACATTCAGTTTGAGTTTTGTGTGAGATGGCGTAGGAGAGGGGTCTCTTTTTGTGGGGGGTGACAGCAGAGAAGGAAGGTCAGCTGGATGTTTTCTCTGCCTTTCTGAGATAGCAGGCTTTCACCCCAGCATCTGGATCCCAGGTCTTTCTTGATAAAGTTGAATGATTGAGATTTAGATAAAAACCACAGGAAGTGTTATCATTATAGGCTATTGTAAGAGATTACCAGCTCCTTGAATCACACTGTGGTGTTGCTCAGTGTGCTAATCTGTACTCTGTGTGAGGACACAGGAATCCAGCTCAGCTAAAGCCCAGATGCTGAGCATCATAAAGGGTGATCAGAGAGCCCCTACACCTCCACATAATCTGAAGTGAGAACTGTCAGACAGTGTTGAACAAGGGCAAGTTTACTCATCCACACCCTGAGAAACAGCAGTAGTGCAGGGCATTTACAGCAGCCCAGGCTGCAGTGTCCACTTAATCACCCCCTTCTTAACAGTTAACAGTGCTTTGAGTATCTCTTAGGGTTCAGGACTTACTGCTGCCTGTGGATCGAGTGAAGATGTTGAGACCGGCCAGGATTTGCAGTCTGACAACCACAGGCAGGTGAAGATTAGTACACTTCTCTATGATCAGCACAGTCAACAAGCAGATAGCACTTGAGTGGGACCTGAAGGACTTTTCCCTGAGGTCTTACGGTCCTTATTTCTAGAGACTGTTGTAGACTTGGCTTTGCCATCCTAAGGTGAATATGTGTGCGGTAGTTTAGCTGTGCTACAGACAGTGTCAGGTATGGACAAAGGGCATCATATTTTTAAAATTAAGTTTTTTTTTCTTGATTTTGGGGTTTTGCTTGTTTTGTTTTAGTTCTTTATTTATTCTATACGCCAACACCTTATCAGATGTATAGCTGGTAAAGACCTTTCCCAATTCTATAGGCTGTCACTTTTGCCCAAATTACGGTATCCTTTGCCACACAGAATCTTTTCAGCTTCACTAGGTCCCATTTATTAATTGTTGGTCATAGTGCTAACGCTATTGATATCCTATTCAGACAGTCTTTTCCAGTATCAATGAGTTCAAACTTATTTCTCACTTTCCCTCTGTCAGATTCAGGGTATCTGACCTTATGTTGATCCGTATGGAATTGAGTTTTGTGTAGGGTTATAAATTTGCATCTATTTTTCTTATTCTATGTGTATTCATCTAGTTTGACCAGCACCGTTTGTTGAAGATGTTGTCTTTTCTCTAGTGTCTATTTTTGACTTCCTTGTCAAAAATCAGTTGTCTATAGGTGTATGGGTTTATATCTGGGTCTTTAATTTTATTCTATTGATCAACAGTTTATGCTTTTATGCAAATACTATACTGTTTGTATTACTATAGCTCTCTAGATAGTACAACTTAAAATTCAGGGTAATAGCTCCAGCCATTCTTTGCTTATTCATGACTATTTTAGTGATTTTGTGTTTCCATGTGAAGTTGAAGATTATTATTTTCAATTGTAGTGAAGAATTGTGGTGGAATTTAGATGGGGATTACATTAACTCTGTAGATTGCTTTTGGTGGGATAATAATTTTCATAGTATTAATCTTACAAATCCAGGAGCCAAGAAGTCCTTCCATCTTCTGATGTCTTCTTCAATTTGTCTTTAAATGTCCTTTTTTTTTTCTATAAAAGTCTCTTACTTGCTTAGAGTTATCCCAAGATATTTGTCTTGAGGCTACCGTTAAGGATATTGCTTATCTGATTTCTTTCTAAGTTTTTTAGTCATTTATATATAGGAAGGCTACTGATTTGGGGGTATTAATTTTGTATCTTGCTGCTTTTCTGAAGATGTATATCAGCTGTAGAAGTTTTCTGATGATTTATAATTATTTATATATATATATATGTATAAAATCATATTATCTGCAAGTAAAAACGCATTGACTTCTTCCTTCCCTATCTGTATTTCCTTGATCTCCTTCAGTTGTAATGTGCTCTAGCTAAACCTTCAAGTACAATATTGAATGCCTATGGGGATTGGACATCCTTATCTCATTCCTGGTTTTGAGTCTTTCTTTATTTAGATTGATGCTGGGATTGCTGCAAATTGCCTTTATTATTCTGATGTGTGTCCATTGCACCCCAGTCTCCTCAACACTTTTCTCACGAAGAGCTGCTGGTTTTTGTTAAAGCCCTTTTCTATACCTAATGAGATAGGCAATCATGTGACATTTTTTTGCCTTTTATTCCACTTCTGTGGCAGATTATGTTTATTGATTTCCATTTGGGGAACCATCCTTGCATCTCTGGGATGAAGTCAATTTGATCATGGTGAATAATCTTTTTGGTGTGTTCTTAGATTAGGTTTGCATGCATTTTATTGAGAATTTTTACATTTATGTTCATAATAGTTATGGTCTGTATTTTTCTATTTTTGTTGTTTGGTCCTGGTGTGGTTTTGGTAACAGGTTAATAGTGGCTTTGTAAAAAAAATTAGGAAATGTTTCTTCAGATTCTATTTTGTGGAATACTTGTAAGAGTGTTGATATTAATTCTTCCTTGAAGGTCTGGTGAAATTCTGTGTTTTGTGGTGAATCGATTTGGCCCTTGATATTTTGCTTTGTTTTTGTTTTTTGTTTGTTTATTTGTTTTGTTTTTTGTTTTGAAAACTTTTAATTCCTGCTTCTGCTTCAGTTTCAGTGGGATTATGGGTCTGTTTAACTTGCTTATTTGATCTTAATTTAATTCTGGCAGGTCACATCTATAAAGAAATTCACCCAATTTGTTCATATTTTCCAGTTTGGTGGAATACAGATTTTTAAAGTATACCCTTTTGATTTCCTTTATGTCTATTGTCCTTGATGTCCCCTTTTCATCGTTAATTTACTAATGTTGTCTTCTTTTTCCCTCCTTTTAGTTAATTTAGCTAAGGGTTTACCAATATTACTTGTTCTTAAAGAACCAAGATTTTCTTTCCTTGATTCTTTGTAGCTAATTTGTTTTTCTCTATTTCATTGATTTCAGCCCTGAGTAGGATTATTTCTCTCCATCTTTTTTTTTTTTTTTTTTTTGTTTTTTCGAGACAGGGTTTCTCTGTGGTTTTGGAGCCTGTCCTGGAACTAGCTCTTGTAGACCAGGCTGGTC
>NC_022011.1:64521101-64530825 GCF_000317375.1 Microtus ochrogaster | reverse complement strand
TTTTTTTTTTTTTTTTTTTTTTTTTTTTTTGTCCAGCAGTGAGTTCAGTTTCTGTGAGTTAGCATATTTTCTGCTGTTTCTGCTTTTGTTGATATCCAGCTTTAACCCATGGTCAGATAGGAATCGGGGTGTTATTTTAATTTTCTTGTCTGTGTTGTGACTTGCCTTGTGTCCTAGTATGTGGCCAACTTTGCAGTAAGTTCCATGAGCCATGGAGAAAAAAAAAGTGTATTTTTTCCTGTTTAGGCAGACTGTTCATTAGATTACCCTGTCCATTAGATTTATAATATGATTTAACTTTATTATTTCTCTCTTTTTATCTGGATAGTCTGTCTATTGGTGAGGATGGGGTAATAAAGTCACCTACCATCACTGTGTGAGGGTCCATAGTTCTTCTTTAACTATAGTAATGTTTCTTTTATGAATATGGATGTCTTTGTGTTTGGTGTATAAATGTTTAGAACTACAATGTTCTCTTGGTAGATTTTTCCTTTGATGAGTGTGTGGCATCCTTCACTCTCTTTTTCCAACTCATTTTAGTTTGGATTCTTCGTTGTCAGATATCCAAAGGGCTACACCTGTTTGTTTCTTGTGTTCATTTGCTTGGGATGTCTTTTCCCATTATTTTAGCCTGATGTGGTGTCTATACTTGACTGTGTGGCTATTCTAAATTCTAAACCTTGTTTTCTAAAACAATCAGATAGCCTATATCTTTTCATTGGGATAACTGAGACCATTATACTATAGAAAGCTATCAATGAACAGTGTCTGATTCCTGCTATTTTGTTGCTATGTGTGGGTTTCCCTCTCTCCTTTGACTTGGTATTCCGGATTATTTATTTCTTGTATCTTAGGTGATGGCTGCGTGTGGCTCTGAACATCACAAAGGAATGGCAATGGGCTACAAGGGAAGGCTGAGCCGTCCAATAGGAGAGAGCGAAGGTGACCTTGTATCTGCACCAAGAGGCAGATTCCCCAAGGAACGGAGAGGGATGGGGGGAGGGACTCCAGCAGCCAGGCTGCAGTAGGATGAGCAGTGAGTGTGACCAGACTAGAATACAAGCAGCTCCTAAGCTTTCTGTTGGCTTCTGTGAGCATCTCCCTCTGTCTACAGGAGCATCATGCTTTTCTTCCACCTCTTTTGGCAAGGGTGTGTGGAATCGCGTACCTGCCGCCCTAGTCTTCTGCCGAGAGCTTTTCAGAGTTCTTTTACAAAGCTGTTGTAGTTTATGACCACTTAAGATAACTTGGGGGATTTTCCAGGTGTGAGAGTTAGCCTAGAAGACGCTAGATAGAAATGGGACAAGCAGTGATTAAAAGAATACAGTGTCCATGTAATTATTTCGGGTAAAGCTAGCCGGGCACAGCCCCGACGCTCCTATTACTACATTTTTTTTTTTTGGCAAATGTGCATTTTCCTGAGACTGCGAAAGTGTAGAACACTAAAACCGCAGCCAGGCTCTGAGAAATACAATCACATCTGTGTTTCATAATGATTTTGAGTTGGATTCCTGTTGTAAGGATTTTTGTTTGTTCTTCCAGGGGTATTAACATTCTAACTTACTGGGAGGAAAATTCTAAAGCAAAGAAATGGGAAAAGAAAACATCAAGTAAAACTAAGCAGACTAGCTTCCTTTATTTCTTTTTTTTATTATTATTATTATTATTTTTACTTTCAGAAGCTCCAAATTGACCCTCATTTTCTTTGGTACATAATCACTCTCAAATGACTGTACTGTTGTGTCCTACTAACAAACACTAAAAAGCAAACCACAGAAGCCAACGAAAGCATCAAGAAGCAGTTCGTGGGAGAGGCATGCAATTTTTGATGGCTGTTAAGCAGCTCACACCACTTAAGGAAAAGCATCTCCACATGTGGACTCTTTACTATTGACATGTGATACCTATAAAACAGGGTTGTGAAATCAATCCTCCATGCAATCTATTGTATACTCCAAATGGCTTATATGGTAAAATATATGAGTTTTGAAATGACATAGAGTTGAGCTGAATCTTTAATTTGTTTCTTTTGTTCATGTGTGACCACTCTCATCTTTTATACCCCTTAATGAAATGAGGATAAATCCACAAAATGGAGCATTTCAAAATAAATTTGTTTGTGATGTGTGTGTGTGTGTGTGTGTGTGTGTGTGTGTGTGTGTGTGTGTGTAATTTTTGGGACATAGTAGATAATAAAAATTAAGTATTCCCCTTGTTTCAAAAATCAGTGCTCAGTGTATCTCAGAATTTATCCAACAAATTCAAATAAAAATTTCAGTCACATGCATTTTAAAATAACTTATGCTTCTTGCTTTTCTATCCATATATAAATGTGTTTCTTTTTCAGCTAATGTCTTGAGTACCAGAAGCCCGACAGACTTCCTAGCTTTTGATGCATAGAATCCTTTTTAACATTTTTTTTTTTTTACAAAGAGTGGTTCTTTATTTTCAAAGCTGGTTACATCAAAAGATAGCCTCTGCATTCAGAGCTTTGTTGAACTTCCTTTGGCTGGATGTCCGCTGAGATGAAGGTGTCCTGGGATGCCTGCTTTGATTGCTCATCTTCTGTGTACTTCTAATGCGCAGAAGAGCAGTTGCTGGTGTGCTGAACTGCATGGACATCTTCTACATCACCAAGCTTTCCTATATTCTCTCCAGTGAGGTATATGGATTTTGGGAATTAAAAAATGTTGTTTTGCTATAACCCTAACAGGTGCTCTTCCTTTAAAATTTAATCAGCTGGTGAATATGAAGTAGTTTTGTTTGTTTGGGCTCAAGCATCATCCAAACACATGAGTTCATGGGGGCCATACTGATTAAGACCACTACAGGTCTTCTCTGAACTATTTCAAACTCTGTCCCTTTTTTTTCTTTTGGTTCTTAGATTGTTAATTTGCAAGATTACTTATCTGGATCTGAATTATTAAAATGGCACTAAACAGGCCATACATGACTAGCACATTATCAGTTTCCCAGGTCTTTCAAAAATAGTGATAAAAACAAAATTGAGAAACACACATTTTATTGACATTTAACATATGCCATAGATAATAGGTCTGATAGTCAGTACATAGCTTTAAAGTGATTACTTAGTTTTCTCTATATGGACTAAAAGATTTTTAGCTTTTGCTTTTTAAAACCAGTCTCAGGGTCGTGGAAGGATCTTTTTCACAATTTGCTGAAATTTGCAGTTTAGAATGATTTGTGTAGTTACATTAAATGTATTAAACAGGACTTGGATTTATCCCTGGAGGTTTACAAATGCTGTCCACTATATGATTATGTAAATTAATACTTCTTTTGACAATCGATGGAGACAAATCTTTTTAGGTATTTGACATTTGCTTGCTGCGTTAGTTGTGATTTTTTTAAAAGAAGATTTCTGATGCCACCAATCATCTAGGTTTATTACAAATGAGGGCTTCTTTCTTGTTTTTCTCCTTTTTCCTTTATAACTTTATAAGGAAGCACTAGCCCTGACTCACAGCCATGTTTCTCAACTCTGTTCTGCAGTTTTATAAAGCTATTTGGTTAGCATCAGAAAGTCCTGAACCATATCAGGTTTATTTTTTTCCCTGACATAATTTTGAATGACAAAGGCCCTTCTTCTATTCTTCACTGCTCTGTATGTAGAGAACCATGACATCATCTAGGTAAGTGCCCAGGGACGAGCTTTGGGGTGCTTGATTGTTTATAAACATAGTTTGAGACAACACATCTACAAAGACCTTAACAGAAGAGCTTTAATAAGCACTTGTATGAACATTTCCACAGTTCTTGTGAATAACAAGAACAACACAAGTTAATCATGATCCAACATAGATAGAGGACTAGTTCAAAAGATGTTGAAATCCCTGCAAAGATAATAGTCCATCTTGGAGACAAATCACGGAAACCAAGACTCATTAGGCAGAAAGGGAAAAATCATTAAAATCACTTTCTGGAAGACAGAACACTCGTAATGGCAACTCAGACAGGCAAAGTGCATCATCAAGAGGCTGGAGGGTAGCCTCTAACTAGGAACCATAAGGGTTTTGCTGCCTTGAAAACAGACAAGGCTCCTTTGATCTCACAGACTCTTGTACGAAATTGCCATGGCAAACCATCTAAGTCAAAATGACAAAGGACAAATCGCAATCAGTGTGCTTTCAAGAACAAAGGAAGAATCCCACAATGAATTTCCTAAATGAATCTAGCTATCTGGTCGAAAAAAGCGAAGGAGGGAGTCAGCTGTGAGCTGTGTTTTACATGGGTGCTATCAGAGGGCTAATTCTGCTAGGAATTTGCCATAACACATTGAAGTGACGAAACAAAGAAATGTTCAGAAGGTGTCAGAGGTTCATTGTGAAAACGCATCTCCTCGAGGGACCACAAAACCATCAGGATGGAAGTAATTGGGAAATTATCCTTCAATATAGATAGAAACATAATACAAAAAACAAAAAACAGTACTAAATTGGGGGAGCTAACTCAGTAGACTTTAGGAACCATGTCGTTAGGACTAATTTTATGAAACACTGATCACTCCTTTAACCAATCTCCTAAATGAATACTAGAAGCCTTTGAGGTTATGTTAGGTCTCTACAAAGACGTGTGCACATACTTCCTGTATATTGTCTCATCTGTTTGCTTTTAGAAGACAGTAATGGAAATCCTTAATCTTCCAGTGCTGATCATCCTTCAACTAGAAAAAAAAATCCTTGCCGTATGAATCATTCATAATGCAAATAGCCACTCTCCTTTCTCCTTGGGAGTCACTTAGGATGTACTGTGACATAGATCTCCAGAAAAGTGTAGAGAGAAAGGTACCTAGATAAGCCATTTTAGTCTTGACATGTCTATGAACTTTCTTTTATTTTTTTTTTTGCCTTTTTTTCTGCCATAGTCACATTCGTTTTAACGTTCTAGTATGCTGTAGGCTATTTACAATCAAGTGAGGCCAGTGATACTATCACACACACACACACACACACACACACACACACTCACTCACTCACTCATTTACTCATGTTTGCATAGTGCTCCTGGGACATAAGGCAATTTCTAGAGTGTTGCCTGCACCAGTTTGAGAAGCATCACAGTAAGGGACTATTTGTTGTAGAAGTTATCCTATAAATCCTTAAAGCGGGCCACTGACTTACAATTGACAGTGAGGGTATCTTAGGATTTCTATTGCTGTGAAGAGACACCATAAACACTGCAACTCCTATAAATGAAAACATTTAATTGTGGTGGTGCCTTACATTTTCAGAGGTTAAGTCCATTATCATCATGGCGGTGAGCATGGTGGACATAGTGCTGGCTACATCTTGATCAGAAGTCAACAGAAAGTGGACTCTGACAGGGGGTGGTATCTTGAGCATTTATGAGATCTCAAAGCCTGCTTCCACAGTGACACACTTCTTCCAATAAGACCACACACCTACTCTAACATGGTCACACTTCCCAATAGTGCCACATCCTATGGGCCTTTGGGGGCCATTTTCTTTCAAACCACCACAGAGGGCAAAGGGATAGACCTGTGCCTTGGACTGAGAGTTTAGAAGTCAGTTTTTGCTATAAGCAAAGAAAGCAAGACTCATTAGGAGGAAAGGGGCTGCCTGAAAATACTCTCTAGAAGACAGAGCACAAGTCAATGTAACTAATACAACTAAGGTGCAGCTTCAAGAAGCTGCAGAACATCCAGCTACCAATAATAGTGATGGTATTACTACTCCTTTAAAAAATAAAAAAGAGTGTAAACATCCCAGAGTGTAAATATTTATCAAAACCATCAGCCAACACACCACCTATTGGATGGAATGAAGGTTGACTTGAAGTTGGAAGAGGTCTACAGGGAAGCTTGCTAAAGGAATATGGTGAAGTGCAGCTGTCTATGAGACAGGCAGCCAGAAAACAGCCATGGAAACTTGATCTTGAACTCCATTCTAGACTGTGAGCAAATAAAATGTCTGGTACTTAGACTACCTAGCCTGTTGCATTATTCTATGGCACTCTGAGTTAGAAGAGCAACAATTGCTAGCTGCTTCACACAGTCATTCCAGAAGATTGTCTTGAATGTCTTCCCAATCTAAAAATGAAATGAAACACAGTATGCTAGACAGTCTCCCAGCACTGTCACAAAATACTGGCAATAAACACCTAAAAGGGAGAAGCATTTATTTTGGCTTACTGCTTCTAGAAACTTTCATCCATGGTTGGTTGACTCCACTGGAGGCCAAACATCATGAAAGAGCATGTATAGTCAAAGAAAGTTGATTTTCTCGTGGTGGTTAGAAAGTAGAGCTGGGGAAAGTCGATGTTCCTTTCAAACATAGGCTTCCAAACCCTGTTTCCTCCATCTGCATCTTTCCTCTGAGTTTAGGTCACATACCCCTAATGTGATCAGGTGAAGACCAAGTCTTTTCAGGAAAAGAAACATGGTGTAGGAGGTTCTTCTGTTTGTGTGTTGCTTTCATTGGTTGAATAAAGAGATTGCCTTGGCCTTTTGATAGGGCAGCCCTTAGGTGGGTGGAGTAGACAGGACAGAATGCTGGGAGGAAGAAGGGCAGTGGCAGATGCCATGACTCTCCTCTCCGAGACTGATGCTGGTTAGACTCATGCTTGTAAGCCACAGTCAAGTGGCGATACACATTAATGGAAGTGGGTTAAACTAATATGTGAGAGTTAGCCAATAAGGGGCTGGAGATAATGGGCCAGACAATGCTTAATTAATACAATTTCCATGTGGTTATTTTGGGGGGTTAAGCTAGCCAGGCGCCGGGAATGCAGCCCGCCACTCTCTTTATTACAAGAACATAACGAAGAAAATTTCTGAATTTGTCAGATAATCACACACTGATATGCTTAATATACAGTATGCACACAGCAAATGTTAAGATACACTAAGGAGAAAGGGAAGGGAATGTTTCAGGAAGATAACAGGGAAAACTTTGAGAAATAAAATGAATATGATTTCTACTTTGGATAGGCTGCTGTTGTTTTTGTGTGGCATACATTAAAAGTGAGCAGTTAGAAATGACCTGTAACACAGACACCCTTGCTCAACCTTGTTTACTACTGCTTTACTTATAATAGCTAGAAATTGGAAATCTCTCTAATGTCTCTAAAGAGATGGATGGAGAAAGAAAATGTGTTACATATTACACGATGCAGCATTATTCAACATTTACAAAAATGAAATCATGTAATTAATAGGTAAAAGGATAGAACTAGAAAAAAGTCATCATTGTGAGTGAGGTAACCTCTACTCAGAAAGACAAATATGGCATGCATTAGCTTATATGTGGATATTAGCTGTGAAATCAATGATAAAATAAAGATACAATCCGTAAAACCGCAGAGGCTATTTATAGAGTAAGGGACTTTGGGGGATAGGTAGATCTTCTTAGGAAAGAGAAATAGAATAGATAGTTATGGATGGATGGAGGTGGAGGCTGTAATGTGGGTGAACAAGTGAAGAATGTGAGGAGAAAAGGGGACAAGAAGGGAATATGAGGAAGGACAGCTAAAATTGAGGGCTATCTGAGAGATAGTGTAGAAACTAATACAGGAAGCTTCTTAAAACATATAAATATATGAAAGTAATTTAAATGAATTTTCCAAATAACGGGGAGACAGAGACTTAACTGGGCATTTTTTGTCACCAAATGAAGTTTCCAGCACCTGGAATGGTTTACATCTAAATTGAGTTGTTTGCCAAAGGGATCTCATTGGAACCCCCAAACAACCCAAGCTATTGCCAAGACTGTAGGTTGTATTCCTCAAAAATGGCAACAAGGCCACATTGCTATTTGTGTAACAAATAGTTACACAACTCATTCAACATGGATAAGTCAGTCTTAACCCCTGTGTGTTAGCATTTTTTGGTATAGGAAGGTATTATGAAGACTGGCAAAGGAGAAACACCAACAATTCTACAAACCCTTTGCTCTGCAATAGTGTCCTGCCTACAAGATTTGCTGGCGCAACAGTGGCACAAAACTTATGGGAGTAACCAACCAATATCTGATTTGATATAAGGCCCACACTACAAGATGGAACCCATATCCAACACTGCATGGGTGACCAAGAACCTGAGACTAGATAGGTCAGAGACCAAATAGTACTGGTCTACTAAAAGAACATAGCAATAAAATGACTCCTGATGATAGTCTGTCATATTCATAAATCATATTCATAGATCAGTGCCTTACCCAGCCCTTATCAGAGAATCCTCCTCCTGCTGCAGATGCCAATAGAGACCCACAGCCAGATGTTATGCAGAGAGGGAGATACCTTGCAAAAGTCAGCCCTAAATGGGATGTCTCCATCATATCTCACCCCACTCAGGGCTCAGGGAACCCTGTGGAAGAGGAGGCAGAAAGAGGGGATGGGAGAACAAAGGACAAAAGCCCTCTAAATCAACAATATTGACGCACATATTAACTCACAGAGACTGATGAAGCATGCACAGGGTGTTCAAAGGAGTCCACAATATATGGAGTCCTAGGGCTGAAAGGAGAAATGGACACATGAGCCCATCCTTAACCCAGAAGCTATCTCCACTGAATACCACTTACAAATGATATTTTTCTTTTCTCCATCTTAAGGGTAGTCTGCATGCCCAATAATAAATGATCAATAGAAAATGAACTCAATGATATCTTTGGATGTTTCTTGTCTCATAATGTCATGCCAGAACATTTTTAAACTTCTGAGTGCATGAATGAACGGGTCTCTGTGTCTATATATGTTTGTTGTACCTTAGGCTCTTTTCTTCTTTTATTTTTGTTTTGTCCTATTCCAATGTGTTTGTTTTTGTTTTTTCTTATTATATTTCATTTTATATATTTCATGATATTATTATCCCTTAGAAGTCTGTTTATTTTCTAATGAGAGACAGAAAGGGGGCAGATCCAGATGGGAGGAGAAGTGGGGGAAATGGGTAGAGACAGGGAAACCATAATTAGGATATATTATATAAAAGTTGATAAAAGGAAAAGAAATAAAAATAATGAAGAAGTCATTGTAATCCTCAAGGGAAAACATGACCATGTAGACCAGGGCAATAGTATGGCGAGTGACTAGAAAATGTCACCTTCTGGGTTCTGAAGATAGAGAAATGCAGATTGAGTCACAATGGGAAAGAAAGTAAGAAGGTAAGAGGACTCCACGTTTAGAGATACCATTAACTGAGTAGAGGAGAGAGTGGAAAGGATGGGCAGCCCATCCAGTTCATGTGTACAGCTGACTTTCCCTCGGCTCTTCATGATCAACTCTGAGCTGCTGAGAAGACAGACAGTGGATATATACGCGCGGGTCCAAATCAGCTGCCTGGTTGTACGTGCTGTCCAGGCATGTGATATTAACTGCTGCAGACGTCTGCAGAAAGTCAAGGATGCAAAGCCAGAGAAGAAAAACTATTCCAGTAGTGCATGGGGGCTGGGAGGAGAGTGAGGGGTAGGAAGATGATGGGGGTGGGCGAGGGAGAGGGGTGGGAGAGGGTGAGGGGTAAGAGAGGGTGAGGAGTGGGAGAGGGTGAGGGGTGGGAGGAGGGTGAGGGATGGCAGAGGGTGAGAGGTGGCAGAGGGTGAGGGATGGCAGAGGGTGAGGGATGGCAGAGGTGAGGGGTGGCAGAGGTGAGGGGTGGCAGAGGGTGAGGGATGGCAGAGGGTGAGGGGTGGGAGGAGGGTGAGGGATGGCAGAGGTGAGGGGTGGGAGGAGGGTGAGGGATGGCAGAGGT
>NC_022011.1:64510326-64520725 GCF_000317375.1 Microtus ochrogaster | reverse complement strand
GATGGCAGAGGGTGAGGGGTGGGAGGAGGGTGAGGGATGGCAGAGGGTGAGGGGTGGGTGGGAGGATCATGCAGGGGAAGCTAGTGGGAGGAGTAGGAGGTGAGTAAAATCAAACTACTCTGTATCCATGTGTGAAATCCGTAAAGCATTCAGACAATATTATATTCTAATAGACCCCAGGAGAGAGAGATGGAGTAGATGAGGAGAGAGTGAAGAGGCCCAAGAAGGAATTCAAAGTCCCTGCAGCTGTGATGACAGAAAGGGACAAAAGGATAAGGTCCTAGACCATGAAACCCTAGTGACCAGGATTTCTGGGGTTGGACAGCGTATTACAAAGGAAATTAGGTGCAGGCTTTAAAAGCCTAAGGCTAAGTTGGTTCCGACAAGGCGTGAGTAGGAGTGAATGACGTGGTACAGCGTCTAGGACACTGGGTAGAAGGAGCACATAACTAGAATTCAAATTAAAATATGCAGTATTTAAAGCATTGGCTAAAGAGTTAGGGGCTAAAAACACCTGACATGAACAGCTAGCCCATGGAAGGAGGGGATGGTGGTGAAGCCTGAAGGCACTGGATAACAGGCTGAAGATTCTGAGGATGATGGTATTCACGGCAGAATGGCCATGAGGAACAAGGGTGGCATTCTGTCTACTTGCAGGACCAATGTGATAGAAGGGGATGGGGAAGAAAAGGGCTGTGACTATTTGGGCATGGAAGCATCCAAGTCCCCCATGGGGCCAGGCCACACTACAACCATTACAGTTAAAGAAGGACGGACCCTCAGCAGAACTGGAGGCGATAAGGGTCTTACAAGACACTTAATAGAAGGTTTCAGAGGGTGTTCAAGAGCTTGGGAAGTTGGGGATGTGTAATTTAAAGGGACAGGTACAAAGTCCTTTGTAGATTTTGGAGGGAGGGCATTGAAGGGTGACTTGGGGAGCCCAGATGTCCGCAAGTGGTTAACACTATAGGCACCGAAAATGTAAAAACAACCGCTGTGGTTGTCTTGGAGCACCAAAGGCAGTCTTGAGCCTGGGGAGGACATATGGATGAACACAAGCAGGGAACTCTACAGAGTTGGGGAAGGCTTTTCTCTCTACCCATTGAAGGTTGGGAGGCCGGGAGGCCGGGGAAGCTGGGATGTTGGGAAATTGGGAGCCTGGGGGGTTGGGAGGGTGGGGAGGCTGGAGAGCCTGGAAGCTGGGAAGCCTGGGGAACTGGGAGGCTGGGGAGCCTGTGGGGCTGGGAGGCTGGGGAGGTTGGGAATGTGGGGAGGCTTGCTTTCCCTGGAAAGTGAAGAAAGTACCTAAAGGTCAGCATGGTGCTTGCTGACTCTGCATCTGTCCTCTGTGTTTGTTTGCAGGGTTCTTGTCCATCCAGGGAATCCCCTCTAATTCTGCACGATGCTTGGTAACATTTAGAAACGTTCTCTTTGGAAACCGGAAGAGGTAAACATTCTTTGATGTATTCAAGCCATCTTCTCCCCTGAGAGGTACAAAGAGAAGCACCAAGCTCTGTTTGGTGCTTTCTCCTGGGCAGGTAAATTCAGACACACTCAGGAAACAATCTTGAAATTTCTAGGGTTTCACCTGATGACGTCAACGTACAGGTCAATGCTGATTTCTGCGCGCGGCTCTCTAGCCAGCATCTGCAAGGCGTCCTCAAGACACGTAACTTGAGAGAGAGAATTCAGCTCACAGAGGTCCATCTGCCTCCACATCCCACGTGCTGGGTTTGCAGGTGTGCAGCGCCACAGCGGCTTGAGTAGGCTGACTTTAAAGGACAATGCTCTTTCCCAAGCTGGGGCCAAATGTCTGGAAGCAAGCAACCTGTGCTGACATCATCGAATAAAGCCCAGGTGTCTCTCGCTGCTAATTGATTCTAGGCCCTAGGGCCCCACGCTTTACCCAAGCAGAAAGAACAAGAGATATTAAAACACTATCTTCACAGACAATATGAACAGGCCATAATTTGCCACCACATATTAATTATGCCTACCTAATCTGTTTTTGGAAAGCTGTTGTGATAAGAGAGGAAAATATACAATCAGGCTATTAAAACTAATAGAAATTAAAATTAGGTGTAGGAAAAAAACACCACATGCTAATAATTGTGCAGGCTAAGGCACTATCTCAGTGAACATTAAATCTATTTCTGAGTCTCCTGGAGAAGAAAAATGGATGAAGTTTGTGCTTGCCCCGTGGGCAACACGGGGAATAATAATTTTTTAGTGTCTAACATCTTCATCTTTGTCATGTGTCACAAACCTATTGCACCTCATCAGAAGAGTCCCGCCTGTGACTGTGGTTTGTTTGCCTCTGTGAACCCATCAGTTCTCCTATTCCATATGTTTGTGAAATATCTCTCTTTCTCTTATAATATACTTGTGGTGACATTTCGGGCCACCTGGATGGAGATACACATACATACACACACACACACACACACACACACACACACACACACACACACACGTATATATATATATCACCCTTCAGAATGTTGTACTCTCAGGACACTTCACTTAATCACATCTTTATCCATATAGAGTACCAACCTGATGTAACAGGTGCCGTAATATGTTCCACACTTCCTGGGACAGAGAATGCATACAGCATTTGAAGAAGAATTCACAGCCTCCCACATCTGAAAAGCACTGCTGTCAGAGCAAGGAGTTTTCTTTTTTTAAGACAGCATCACCAATAATAGGTCTGTCCCCCTGATCAGTTAGCTCTTAATTGGGGGACATGGTTTATATTTTCTACAGGCACTTCCATAAGAGGAGAAAACGGAAGACGTCGGCAGTATTTAATGATGAAGCTCATGTCCATTTAAAGAGACCTATGAAGACTCAAGTATTGAGGGCTAGTGTATGAGGAAAGAGTCAGAGACTGAGTGAGATGGCCTGTTGCTATGGAAATGCAATCAGTATTTCCTTTGACTTCCCTAAGAAGCCCTGCAGCAACCCTTTTACATACAGACATCTATCACAGTGTGAAATCCTCTCCAGTTTCCCTTGATCAAACAAACCTTGTTCCCTGCTCAACAGAGCCCTGCTCTGATTTGTTTGCTCAGCAAAGGTCTTCCTGCTGCTCACCTTTCTGCCCCAGGGTATCAGCAGGCATCCAGCCATGCTCCTGCGTGCACCTTGCTTGCCTTCTTCCTCTAACCTAGGCAATCTGTAATCTTGGATGCACTGCATAATCCCAGGCTGTGCTGTTTAAATTCTTAGACTAAGACATGATTCAGAATTTCTGGGAAGGAGGGCCAGGTCCAAGAATGTTGATAAATTGTCCAAGAGACATGACCACAAAGAAGTGAGAGAACTTTGCCTAAATTACATAGCATTGTTATTGTTGCTAGTGGTTTTGTTGTTGAGACAAGGAATTGCTATGTAGCCTATACTTAAACTTCCCAAAGTTCTCCTGCCTCAGCTGCCCAAATACTTGGATTAGAGTTGTGCGCCAACACCCCTAACTACCAAAGTTACATTGATGCCTCCTGTCAACGTTAGGTCGCTATTTTGAGTCATTGCATAACACCCCAACTTTCTCTCCTATTTCTTTGGAGCCCGGTTTGCTCACCCCCTAATTGGTAGTCTCAAATATGTTCCCTAGCATTGCACTACTTTGAAGCCAGCTTGTAACATCTGCTACCACACTGCTCTGATGACCGTGCCTGATCCCCTGGAGGGGCAGCCACTGGTTGGCTGCTCTGCACTTTGCAGGTTGCTAGAAACCAAACAATCATATTCCTTCTCCTGTGTTACAGTTTCCTTTCCTCTGATCGGCTTTGACAACGTGGGAAAGGGCTCTGACTTCTGACTCCTGGTCACAATGGAGCCTTTGCTGACTGCTTTCTTCATGTTTGTGGACTTCCTTTCCAGGGCTGGATCGAGTTCACCCGCTGGTTTGTGTCCTCTTTGAGGTCACTGATTATTTTTATTACTGACTTTTTACATTTTTATGCAGCATTTTGTCTACTTCAGTATGCCCCTCTATTTCTTAAGGGCAATCATGCTAATAAATCCTTTTATACTTTTATTTTTCCAAAAATCTTTCTCTTTTTAATGCTGTGTGTTTCTTTCCTATATAAATCAGGACTCCAAAAACCATATTAATAATAATAACATATATTCACACCATTCTTGATTTTTCCTTTTTCATGAAAAGAACACTTTTAGAACAAGCATGATGGCTCACAGTTGTAATGGCTTTGGGGAGGCTGAAGCCAGAGAATTGCTACGAGTTGGAGGCCAGCCAAAGCTATATAATAAAATCCTGTTCCAAACAAACAAACACTATATGTGTACATATACACACACACACACACATACACAACCCTTTTAGGGTGTTATGGATTATTTACTTAAATCAAGACCTATATTTGTTACTACTTTATTCTTGTGACTGTTGCATCTTCCTTTTTTTGTTTTCTGTTCATTGTATGCAACAGTTATCACCTTTCCACTGGACGACACTTTTTCTCCAAGTTTGGAGTAATAAGCAGTACTTCATACATGACTATGTACACAAACGAGGATCTATGTAAATCTGGGGCCACTGACCCACCCAGCCATTCCCAGAAAAGCTTTTTTGGGAACTGTGAAGGGTACCCTCTGAGACGTTCAGTGTGAGTCTGCCAGGCAGTGCACAGCGGCTAGAAAACAGCTTCCTAAATGTGGAGGACGAGCTGTAAGGTTGCAGCATTGAAAATATCACTGTATATTAACTGATAATTTCAGTTGTTGTGTTTTGAAAGGCTGACTTTCCAGACATCCATACTGTTGAACATACAATCTTATGTAAATGGCGGTATGAAATCATGGTGGTCCTGACTTCTTTATTTATATATAACTTTATGCATACATATATGTCCTATGATTCTCTCTCTCTCTCTCTCTCTCTCTCTCTCTCTCTCTCTCACACACACACACACACACTATTCTTCCATATCACTTCCTCCCCTCCTTCTGAACACCTTCCCCTTAACAAATCTCCCTGCCGTTACATCCTTCAGCACATGGCTCATACCTAGGTGAGTCTGTTAATGGCTTGCCTTCCTCGGCAGCTTTCATGGCATCATCCAGACCTATAAAAGCTGGCTGCTAACAGAGGCCTCTCTCAATTGCAGCTTGATTTCCTTATATCCTGCAGCTGAAGTGTGTGATGTTGTCACTATTAGAGCATTAGCATCTAGTCTTGTGAGTAACCAAGGACAGTGGCAATAGCCTGGGACTGTTTGTGGGTTTGCCGTGGCCTCTCTGACCAATACCAAATCAAAAGGATGTAATCTATATTTAATACCAGAATTTTTGCTTAGTAACCTTTGGCTGATGGGAGCAGTATCACCCACCAATAGCAGTATATGCCTTAAAATTCTTTTCATTCAGCCGGGTGGTGGTGGCGCACGCCTTTAATCCCAGCACTCGGGAGGCAGAGGCAGGTGGATCTCTGTGAGTTCGAGACCAGCCTGGTCTACAAGAGCTAGTTCCAGGACAGGCTCCAAAACCACTGAGAAACCCTGTCACGAAAAAACCAAAAAAACAAAAAAAAAACAAAAAACCTTTTCATTCATGCTTTGTTTAACCCACCCCCTTCACTCCACCCCACTCCTTCCTCTCCCCCGTCCTCCAAGCCCCGCATCTGTCTGGAGACCGTCCACTCCCAGTTTCCTCCCGTTCACTTCCATATCATACATGTTCCGCTGTTGTCCCTCCCTGATGGCCCCTTTTCTTGCCTGAATCATCCTTTCTAGCTCCCTGGACTCTATAGGAACGACCAGTTAAACGCATAGTTTAAAAGTTTCAAGTTGAAGTCTGCATATAAGAGAGAACACGTGACTTTTGTATTTCTCACCTGAAATATTTTCTCACCTGGCAAAATAGTTTCCAGTTCTGTCCATTTACCTGAAAATTTTTATAATTTCATTTTTCTTTACAGATGAAGAAAATTCCACTGTGTATCTGTACCACCATTTTTATTGTCCCCCCAGATGGTGGGTGTTTAGGCTGCTTTCTTCTTCTACTTGCTGTGAGTAGATTGGCAATGAACATGGATGTGCAAGCATCTCTGGAAAAGGAGGAGAACACTTTGGGTCCATGCCAAGGACTGGTGTGGCTGAATCATAAGGTAGTTCTATGTTGAGGTTTTAGAGAAGCCCCATACTGATTTCGACAGAGAGTGACCCTGGCTTTTATATATTATAATCAGAAAGATTATGTGGGCTACCAGGTAACACATATTATTTTTAAAAAATAATAGGTATTTGTGTACTTTTAGGGGAGTTTGGCTTTGTATTTTATGTTTTTGAAAATCCATTTTGTAAGTACTCATGTTTGAAATATGAATATTTCATTCTGTTTGCTTATTCTGGTTCATAATAAATTATAATACAAAATTATTTATATACTGAAGACTTGAAGACTAAAAACAAAAGCTTACTATTTCAAATGCAATGTGTATAATTTTTCATTTGCTTATTATCCTATCAATCATGAAAAAAACTATTATGATTTGAAACAGGGCATTATAGCATGTATTAGTCCAGCAGTCAGAATACTAAGACAGGAAAATTATAAGTTTATGACCAACTAATGAACAGATCAAGACTATTTTTCATAAGGATATATATAAAATATATATATGTATGTATATATATAGTCTTTCTTACAAGAACATTTTTACATTAGTGTTGCTTTTTTAAGTAACTCACATTTTCTTTTCAATATATTTTAGCTTTAAAAATTATTTAAGGAATGAGGTAATGTACTAGACTTGGCTTTTCTTTTTTCCAAGCGTTTTCTTATTTTTAAGGACACCATCTGTTGAGCAGTCCGTCCTTTCTTACTGGCTAGATACCTACTCCAACTGAATGCCTCCCTCCTGTGCCTGAATTGGCACTTTGTGACCAGGCCAAGCAGAACCAGGAGAGTAGATTTTCACAAACTATGGGGAAGGGGCAGGTGATACATCCAACCTGATGCATTGTTGTGGTTGACTTGCCTTTGTTTGGTTACTCTTAGAATAAACAGGTGAAAAAGATTCCTGTGTGCAGGGGATTTCTAGACATGGCTTCATTTGAAGCCAGGCTTTCTCAGGAATTTGGCTGGTCAAGCCAGATTGTCCCAAATATTTTGTCATTAGTCTCTCCCTGCTTTGTTTTCAACGTCAGGGATTTTTGGTGGCGTTATCATAATTTGCACCAACTAAAGTGATTCTAAGTCTAACTGGCTTGGCAGAGAATTTATCCTAGCCCTTGTCTTTTTGGCTCTATGTAAAAGAAAGTATTTGGGAAATGGACCATTTATGAATGCGCAGTTTCTCCACCTTTGTTAGCGATGTGGTCTTACTTGATGGTAAAATGACGGAGCTGCTTTTGAGTGTTTTCTCTTTGCTACTTGTTCAGGAGGTATCTCTTTCGGGACACCACCTAACAAAAATCCAGTACCATCAAGAAAAGCCTCCTTTTCAGGTGGTCAGGGTAGTCCAAGAGCCTCCCCAGACAATACAAGCTATTTCTGTTGCTCTTGGCTGCTTTACGGAGGTTGAAACTATGTCCCCATCGCTGAAGACACCACACACTTTGGACACGGAATTGGAAGATTCGATCTGGGTTTGACCTGAAAGCTTCTGTCCTGAGGTCTAACTTTCATAGTGCCAGAAGAAGCTATGCCAGCTGCCAAGGGAGAGACCAGGCTGTGACCCTCTAGGAACCACAATGATCAGCATGGCAAGATATCAAAAGTGCAATACTGGCACGCATACCTTGGTGACAACCAACAGCTCCTTAACTGGATTTAAAGCCCACTAGACTGAAGGGAGATCACACCCAGGACTGAAAACCTAGCCAACTACCCAGGGCTAGAGAAGTCATGCAAGATGTACAGCTGCCACTTTCCCAGACCAGCACAATTCTGTGTTCTAAAGCTTATCTGCCTAGCATAAGAGTGGCTCTCACTCTATCAAAGAAGCTTCTCTTTGCAACAGATACCATTGCAGAAAGTCAGAACTGATAAAAATACAGAGATCAACTGACCATGGTTCACACAGCTCTAATGGATACATCTACAATACAGCTATACCTAAGTCTCAGTAACATCATGGAGAGTGGGGTAGGGGCGCACATAAAGAGTATAAAGGGCTGTGAGCGTCCGTCTCCTAGAAGTAACAGGGAAGCTACACCCAGCAAGCCGCTCAACAGTGTGGCTTCCTAGACAAGACGTGAACGATGATACCACCTGGACACACTCCAGTGTGGAAATAAGAAATCTCGCAGGACCCCACCCCTAGACAAAGAAGGACAGGCAACTAATGAGTGCTGAGAAAAGAATTAGTATTTCTCTGGGATGAGCCTCCTAAGTGGTCAGCCAATACCAATAATCAGCCCTGAAATCATACATATATTGAATGGACTGGACAGGTTGTATGTATGTATATGTATATATATATGTATATATATATATATATAAGTTTGAGAAGGTATGGGTAATCATGGGAAAGGGTGGGGGCAGGGGACATATGAAGGATTGGAAGGAAGAAAAGGAAAGGAGAACATGATGTAATCATATTTTAATTAAAACTGTAAAAAATTAAAATCATTATTTTTCAGAATCTATCTAAATGTTTACTGTTTATTTTTATAAGGGTAAGACAAGCACTAGCTTTAGGGGATGAAATAACTTAGACACTTCATTTTAGACAAGAACCTGATTGGCAGAAGTATTCCCTGAAGAGAGCAAAAAGAAGTTACCGACTGTGCACGTTGGTGCTCGGTTTCATCTCGCACTGAGTAAGAACACCACTGGGCTGTAATCCTCCTTTGCAATTTCATCTCCCTCTTTGCAAAAGCGTCCTTCTGTGTTTTCCCCGCCCATTATAAGGCGCAGTGTAATATCCAACCAATGTGTTCCTAAATTCTATCCAGATTACTAGTTGTCCTTTTGCACTTACGGAGCTCTCCGTGGAGGGCACCGGGTGGTAGTTCTAACAGCCTCAATCCATACTGGAGCAAGACTGTCATTCTTGCTTCTGCTCAAATTGTCTAGGCATTCAGATTGTAAGGTGGGGTTGTAGGTTCACCCAAGAGGGATACCAATGTGTGAAAAACATTTAATAGGACAGAAGAGGGGAAACTAGGCACAGAACAGAACTCTCTCTCATCAAATGGCCAGAAGTCTGTTCTTCCTGTTAGAATACGAGAAGGTCATGGCAAGCTGAGAACGACATACGTTCAGGTCGTTTCTTCAGAATACTTACAGAGGAAGCATTTTAAGCAGGAAAATGACTTTAGGGATTCGGATGTAGAGTTATTAAAACAAAGAAGAATATTAAATGTGAAGCTGGCTCAGAGATCTTTGGGCAGCATTGGGCTTATGGATTTTTATCTTACTCTCTGTCTTCTTTAAGAGCATATTTTATGCATGGCCCCACCAGGCTAACTCAATCCTACCACTAACACCAGCACGCCAAGGAGAACACAGATAAAAACCGTGAAAAATAGCTTTAAATAATGCAGCCTGCCCTCCTGATATTAGAATGTAGTCAGAGACAAGGGCAATGAACCCTACAGCCAATAACAAGCATACCTTTAAGGAAGGTAATTTCAAATTACATTTTCTAATCCCAGGAAATAAGATGGTTTTCTCGGCAAACTGTTCACAGACGTCAGGGGTGAAACTCGAAACTTCCAAACACTGAGTTCTGAGAATTGTCTTGGCTAAGATTCAAAACCCCCAGTTTCTTGATGAGAACTCTCATTTCTGTGCGTTTATGAGGCAGTTGTGAGTGTGAACAGTGATTAATGTGTGCAATGAAGGCCTTTTGTTAGGACTATCAGATTTGGGGCCTTGGGAATTTGACCAGGCCACAGGTTTTCTTTGGTCTGGCTGGAGGCTTTGGTTATAGCAGGACTGATACTGACTTAGACAGTTTTGACATCTTGGTGCTTTATCTCAATCTCCCTCTCTCAGTTCTGTCATTGACATGATTAGGGAACCCTCAATAAGTCAAGCCAAAAATGATGCCAATAGACCAAGCATTCAATACATGCAGAATCCTTAAAGAAAGTCAGCACTGTCTGAGCAGTCTGAATCTTCTCCTTCTCCACAGCTCCATTCTATTCTGTGGCAGCAGGGAGTGCAAATAACCACAGCGGAACTCTGCGTTAGTTCTGAGGAGCAATTGTTGAGAATCTTACCTGGGGTAGCAGAGACCTGGGGAGACTGTGGGCAAACCCTTACTTACATTTCTAAGAAGAGACTCCTAAGCCACACTCCCACAAGCCCACTGCCAACTCGAGTTCTGAATGAAGAAATAAAATGAAGAGAATAGTCTGATGAGAGAGAAAGAGAGAGAGCGAGAGAGAGAGAGAGAGAGAGAGAGAGAGAGAGAGAGAGAGAG
>NC_022011.1:64495853-64510226 GCF_000317375.1 Microtus ochrogaster | reverse complement strand
GAGAGAGAGAGAGAGAGAGAGAGAGAGAGAGAGAGAGAGAGAGAGAGAGAGAGAGTGAGTTGTTAGACTTTGGGCACCTGAAGCTCATCTTTCCTGGTTGCTTATGGTCTGTGGGGAGGTCAGACTTGTTAAAAGTGATATGTCAGTGCTGAACATGGCTGTACTACGGGTGACAATCAAAGAAACAGCTGTTTTCTACACCAGAACAATGATAGCTCCACGAGGTTGCAGTTTAATCTGTAAGCAACAACACCTCAAACACTTACTGTGCACACACAATTTAATCTTCACAGCAAGTCTCGGAGGAAGCTGTTATCCACGTCTTCATCTCGAAGGTGTGAAGACCAAGGCAGTGAGGGTAGGTGGGAAAGTCAGGATCCAGGGGAAGGCAGTCTGGTCCACGAGTCTACGCTCTTGGCCATAGTGCCGCTCACCTCTGTGCCATTAGGTATGGCCCAGCTTCTTAAAAGGGTGTCGTGAACAGATTGTGGGAGATTGTGAAAAGTTTCACGACACTGGAAGATTCTGATGTGCAATGATCAAAAAGGAACTAGAAAACAAACACACAATGAAGCCAGGGTGATGCCGGCAGCACTCACTCGTGTTGCAACCTTGGTTCTGAACACACATGTGCATTTTTTCCCATGTGTGTCATCACAACACGTGACACTAGCAGATGCTCCTTAGCTTTGAACTATTGTATGCAATGAACTGTATTGACTGCACTGTACATGCAAAGGTTTCTACTCTTACAGAAGCATAGTGGTTTAAATATAGAAAATAATAATTTTAAAACTTTCCTACTGCTATGTATTATAAAATTTGGAATGTTTAGAAATTGTTATTCCAATTACTGACTTGAGTTTTATTTTTTTTTTTAAAAAGTAATAGTAATAAAAAAAAATTTGGCTTGAGATTAGGGTTGGAAATTCCCAAGAATCTCTGAAATAGCCCCCTAGTCATGTTTTGACCATTTTGTACTATATATTTATGCAAAGTAGCATTTTCAACACTAACAAGCACAAAAACTCAAAGTGTTGATTAATTCTGAAAACTGTTGAAGATGTTCTACACACTACAGTAACAAACAATCAGCCAAGCTTTAATCTTTATGTGAAAATAATCAAGCAAATTCATCTTAATATTGTACAAATCTACTTTTTAATCTTTAATAAATGGCAAATTTATATGTACATCAAAGAATTATTTTTAAATAGTTTTTTTTGTAATTTTTAATTTGTAAATATTAGATTCATATGCTCATTTCATATACCTATTATATTAGTGTTTTATTGTTGTGAAGAGACACCATGGCCAAGGTAACTCTTATAAAGGAAAGCATTTAATTCCAAGCTTGTTAACAGTTTTAATGGGTTAGTGTATTAGTCTATTATCATAGTGGGCAGCATGACAGCAACCAGAAAGGCATGGTATGGAGAAGTAGCTGAAGGCTACATCCTGATACACAGGAAGTAGGGGGAGAGATAGATGATAGATAGATAGATAGATAGATAGATAGATAGATAGATAGATAGATAGGAGAGATAAAGAGAGACCATGAGAAACCTACCTGGCCTGGCACAGGCTTTTGGAACCTCAAAGTCCCCCTCCAACAAGAACACACCTTCTAAACCTTCCCCAAAGTCTGCCAACTGGGAGCCAAATATTCAGATATGGGGTCCACTCTTATTTAAACCACCACAGCTATGTAGCTAGGGTCATATAAAAATGTCTCAGTAGAAAGTGCTCATGATCGTAAAAGCTTAAGAGGCCTTGACATAGTCATGAGGAGGAGTGGACAGTTGTAGGGAGGACGTTTGTGAGTTAATGTTTGTGGTCAGTTGTAGGTGACTGGGGACAGATTGACAGGATGTATGATACCTCCTTAATCTCATCCCACAAGGAGCTGGCTTCTAAGTAGCTAGGATCAATAAACTGTTCCTTCTAGTTGGTTAGGCTCCTGAACAGAGCATGGGGACTTGCCTAGAAGGACACTGGAAAATTACCTGCTTTACCTGTCATGACCAAGAAGACAGATATGTGTATTTGGTATTGTAGCTCAAACTTTCTTTGGGCCACCAACCAGCTCCCAAATAAAGCCACAGAGAGGTATTACTAATCATGAATGCTCGGCCTTAGCTTAGGCTTATCTCAGCAGCTCTTTTAACTTAATTTAATCTGCTTCGATTCATCTATTTTTTGCCTCTGAGCTTTTTACCTTTCTTTCATTCTCTATGTTCTGTCCTACTTTCCTGCTTCCTCCATGCTTGGCTGGCTTGATCCTGGCATTTCCCCCATGTGCATCTCCTTTTCTTTCTTTTTCCAAGCCCAAATTCCTCCTTCTATTTACTCTTCCTGCCAGGAAGTCCCACTTATACCTCCTACACCCCAGTATTTATTCTGGTTTTTTTAGGGTAATCAGGTGCCTTAGGAAGGCAAGGTAAAAGGCAAGGCATCTTTACATAATTAAACACAGCATATCTTTACATAGTTAAAGAAAAATATATTCCACAACATAAACAAATAAAGCACATCTTTACATGGGTAAACAAATATATTCCCCAACGTAAACAAATACAACACATCTTTACACAGGTAAACAAATATTCTGCAACATAAACAAATACATCTTTACATAGTTAAACAAATGCAACACATTTTTGCATAGTGAAATATTCTGCAACATGGTATGTATAACAAAAGTGACAGTTTATTATGTTGAGGGTCATCACACAAGGTCCGTGCTCTAAATTCCTAACTATGGTCCTAGACCTATCATCCCAAAGCTGCTCACCTGTGCTTTCTATCTTAGCTGAAGGTCAAGCCCAGTCTCTAACAGAAGTCTCTGCAAGGGTCAGGATCCTGGGGGAGACTTTCCAGAAGCAGGGCAGATCCAGGAGGAGTCTCTCCAGAGGGGTACAGCGCACTGCTCTTGGTCTCTGCTTACATTCTGTTCAGTGGTCATCATGGATTCTAGCAATATGTCTTGAGTGACTGAGTAAAGTCACTGGGTTCTGCTTATCAGGTGTAGCCTTGGGTGTAGTGGGGATCCTGACTAAGTTATTTTTACATGTCTAAAGGCATTTTTCCCCTATTCTCATGACAGTAGCCAACTCAGGACATTAAAGTCTGTGGTGATTTATACATATTTAACCATTCTTTTGTTCCTGGGCGAAGCCTACTTATGCCACACTTCCTCCCTCAACTTTCACGTGTGCTGTGAACTCTAGCCTACACCACGAATGATCCAAGATACAGTTATTTAAAAATGGGAAGAAGTGACCTTTGTCATCATATAACCTAACCAAAAGAAAAAGCGGTCAATACTCATCCATACAGATTCTTTTGAAGAAGTTCCACACCCTCACTAGAGAAGGGGCACAGACAACGGCCTAGGAAAATCAAGGAAGCCTTCTTCGAAGAGGGAGCATGTCACTGGGGGAGGCTTCAAACATGAATGAACACGCCTGCCACGCAAGTACAGAGATGGCTGCAGGCAGAGACATCCGAGGCAGAGAGTGTGGGATGCTCTGGGTACACAGAGCAGTTCAGCGCTGCTGGCTGGCAAGGAGCAGGACAGGAAATGTGAGATCAGACTTGACATTTAGGCAGCGGCCAAATATTGTAGTCCTTTGTGTACCAAGTAAAAGAGGTTACAGTGTGGAGGCATTTTAGAGACTTGGGCCAGAGTTGCGTGGTTATAATTCCATTTGAGGCTGTCATGTTGGCACCCATCGTAGAAGATGCATGTAAAGGAACTGACAGGAGACCAAGGGCCACACCAGGCCTCTGCGGCTACCCTGCTGTGAGGGATTTCTTGACTCTAGACTAGCAATAGTATTGACCTTTAACTCATAGGCCTGAGTCAAAACTGTAGAACCAGAGAGGCCAGCGCTGATTGACCGCGAAAGTAAAGTGAAGGAAAAGACATTTTATGTCTCAGTCTGAGCTATTATGAGGGCAGTGGGCAGCATTTGAATTCTGAGTCAAGTGTGCTTGCAGTACAGAAACTCTCAGTTATACGCACAGATTAAGATAATAGCAATGCCATCCTCAAAGGTACCAGTTTACAATGGCAATCCTGCCTTTCCATCATGATGCCACAGAATCCACTTGGGGGAAAAACCAATTCATAGTTCATAGTTCAGGTATGTGTTTAGTTTCTCCAACTGCACCCCTTAGAGTATACCCCAAAGGAAATTATAACTAGCATGAATATTTGAGAGAAAACGTTAATTTTGAGTACATCAATGGGAAATGGAATTGTATTTGAAATAATTAGTGATCAGATTTGCTTAGTTTTGGTGGTGCAAACTCCACGAGTCAAGGAATATTAACTCCCCATGCTCCTTTGAGGATCGACTCCTATCTGTCTGCACCCACTGCACCCACACACAATGCATGCATAAGTGTGGAAAATGAAACGATGCCCCTGGTACTTCTTACTCTTTTAGATGGCAAAGTCTTCATTTGCTCATCCTAAAATTTCTTCTCGTAAGTTTTATAAAATAGTTAAGATAATTGGATTAATGATCCCAGGCTGCTTTTCATTATGCTTTCATTTGTTAATTCTTTTCGGGGGGAGGGCATCTTAAAACGGTGTGCCTTTTCCAGGAAAATCAAAGGCAGTACTAAAACGAGCGTCGCTGACACACACGCCTGATTGAAAGGTGCCGGGGTGCTGGATGCTTTCCTTCTCTGAGTCATTCTGCCAACGTTCCAACCCAATGCAACTAAGTCTAACTGGTGTCTAACTTGCTGGAGAAGAAGTGCAGTCCGTGGCAGATTCCTTCTGTGCAGCGCACACTGTCTTGCTATCTTGGGACCGAGTTCTGCGTACCCTTGGGGCTAGCCACAGACCACAGACTGTCTGCCGTCTCCTAGACAGCCACCAGGCTCTCTATCCCTGCTATGGCTTACACTCACACATTTGCCCTAATGAAACAAGTCCGTCGGAAATGAGGTGAGCCAAATGGAAAACACCCAGGCTGGCGGAGCGCCAGGAGAAGATAGGCACGCTCCAGCGATGGAACACTTCACAGATCGCAGCTGTGCGTTGATAGTCAG
Source organism: Microtus ochrogaster (assembly GCF_000317375.1). NCBI lineage: Eukaryota > Metazoa > Chordata > Mammalia > Rodentia > Cricetidae > Microtus > Microtus ochrogaster. The sequence continues at coordinate 64,505,159 of NC_022011.1, read as the reverse complement.
AATTGGTGAACCTCAGCGCAGGCCACTCGGGGCTGGTTTGTCCTGATCATTTGTGGTCTCAGAAGCTAATCAGAATGTATGGGCTAACAATGTAATCTCAGGCGACCAAGACACCTACACCAATAGAAGGCAGAAGAGTCATTCCTCCCCTGGGTAATAGGAGCATCCCTCTTCTGAGATCTAATATCAGATAACCGCAGGAGACTTTGGAGTCAGACTGCCTCGGCACAGACGCCCGCTTTGTAACTGTGATCGAGGGTAAATGGCTTCACCTTTCTTTAACCCTGTTTGCTCATCTGTTAGACAACTGACTTGGTCTCTGTTCATGTGAGGAGTAAGTTAAAAAACACGCAGAAAATGCTGGGCATGTCATGCTGGATAGCTATTTTCTCTCTCATTGCACCCATCTCTGTGTGAGCACTGACGTTCCCCAATCCATCCAGGTTTATCTGGATTGCCCGGATCAATCATCTGGATCTTCATAGATTGTGCACATAGAAGTGTCCTCTTGCAAAAGGGCTAGGTGACCTGACAGTGTCACTTTCCTGACACAACCGAGTCTCCAATCTCTATCTGGAGTGATTCTACTTACTTCATGTGGCAAATCATGACTCGCAATGACAAAAACGCAAAAGGTAAAGACTGTGTGCCAAGTCTTTGCATGAGCCCAGGGAACTGATCTGCCTGGGGCTAACTGGGAAATGGAGAAATGATGAGGAGATGGACCCACAGGCACATGGGAAAACTGTGCTTGGGTGGACTGGGTGCTCGGATACAGAAACTGCAGCACCTCTGAAACTCAGCATGTTTATTTTATACAGCTGACCAGAGAGGCAGGGCTATTGCACACAGGTAGCCAAGGAGGCGGGGTTTATAGGATACAGCTGGATCAAGATTTGGCTAATCTCGGTAGGAGGCACTCAGGAAGCTGTCTTTAGGCTGTAGTCATAGGAGTGGGTGGTAGGGGTGGACTACGGTAGCCATTTCCTGAACACACTATCAACATTGGCACTGGGCCCTGAGGAAGGCTAACCCAGAGAAGGCTGGGCTCTTTTCCCATGGGTCTGAGGCTTTGGGGGCTTTGATACTCTGAGCCTGTTGTCAGTACACATTCACTGGGGACTTCACTCCCTCGGGGCTTCTTCTGCTTCTACAGCTAGGAAAAAAGAAGAGAATGAAAAACCTCACCACCAGCCTCTGTATACATAGACCATGGCTGTAGAGCTGCCCAGCCGGGAATTCGGGACGTCTCTTTAATATACCATGTAACTATGCAGCTAATCATTCTTTATTTTGCAAAGTAATCATAAAGTACATTTTCAAAACCTGAGGAAAGTGTGGAGATAAACCAAGTAAATATTCCCAGGACAGAGGGATGCCACCTTTTTATGCTCCCTGTCTAGATGGGAACTGTCGTCCTCCTGGGAATTCTGCGAGTTAAAGGACCCCTCTCTGAAACAAGGAACCTCAACAGAGATTGGGAAACTCAGGGAATGTGCACTTAGAAGACGGGACAAAAGTCCTTGCTTCGGTCTCTGTGTTTCCAATTGTTTCCCTATAACTCCACTTAATAAGTGTTTGTGAATCTGAACAATGCTGCAATGCGTGTGTACTGGAGTGTGCACAAACACAAACAATGCTGTCTGTGGTGATTGCAGAGACGCTGTGAAACTGAGCCTCCATGAAACTAAGCCTCCAACCCCCAGACTCAGAAACACAGGTTAGATGATATCAAGTAAACATCTTTGAAAATGTTCTAACTTTTAGAACCCCAAGACCTTGTTTTACCTACCAAGTACTCAAAAACTTGCTGCCTTACAAATGGATCTTTTAAATCAAACCTCCTTATCCACACATAAAGGTGTGTTAGTGTTGTGGGAAAACCTTTCTGCAGACTATAAAGACAGGTCTCTGCATAAGGCATCTTTTCATTGGTTTACTGGAAAGCTGAGTGGCCAATAGTTAGGCAGGAGAGGAGAGGCAGGACTTCCTAGAGAGAGAGGAACTGGGAGGAGGAATCTAGGTGCTTGGATTTCACCTGTAGACTTGGAGCTGGTTCAACCTGCTGTACTGAGGAAAGGGAAAGAGCCAGGTGAATGTAGATTTAAAAATATGGGTGAATTAAGTTATACGAGGTAGTGGGAAGCACACCTAAGGTCAAGTTTTCATTAGTAATAATGAGTCTCCGTGTCGCTATTGGGGAGTTGGTAATGTAATGAAAGACTTTTTATCTCAAAATACTCAACTAAGTATGCTTAGTCATGGAAAGATTGTTCTGATTTCATCAGTACTTAGCCTATTTGCCAGATAATGGACCAAATACTCATCTAAATTTTGATTTCCAATTAAACATTTTTTTTTAGTACAGCTATTCCCATGTATTGGGAATGCCTAGAAAATATAAATTGCCTGGATGCATGCTCTATGATTCTGCAAAAATTATTAATTATTATTGAAACTGTGAAGCTAGCTGGGCCTTCTGAATTCTTTCGTGGTTCCAGCTTGTTTTTGTTAGCAAAGTTTGGTCATCTCATGCTTCTTTCCTTCCCTGATCTGCCCCCTCCCTCCAAGAAACGTAGGAAACCCAACAGGTTTGCCAAGCAGAGAAAATAAGTTATTCCACTTCTGACCACGGGGAGCCGTTTATTTGGCTAGGTATTTTAAGGGACCCCGTGAGACTGCAACATGAACTTAAACTTTGGTCTTCATTTTGAATAGTCTGTCCAAATTTCAAGCCAAAATTGAAGGCTGCATCTTCGTAACCCCAAAGCCTGTGTTTTTAATCTCCATTTTCAGTTCTAAACGGAGAAGTGCTGTATTTTAGTTAATAAGGGCAGACTAAGGGACCTAGCAGAAGGGGAGAAAAGTGCCAGAGTTTGAGAGATGATAGACATTCGGAAGGGTGAGCACAGTCCCCACACCCACGAACTCTCCTGGGTCCCACAAGAGTTTTGATATTGTGGCAAGTCCTCACGTGTGGAATAAACTCTTTAAAACTGTTTGGGGGCTGACAAGATGGTTCAGTGGGTAAAGCGCTTGCGGCACACACAAACATGGCAACTCGAGTTCGAATCTCTTCCACCCACATAAAAAACTGGCGTAGAGGAATGCCCTTGTAAGCCTGTTGATGAGAGGAAAGGGGACAGAAGGGAGGATCCTCGGGGTCAGTGTAGCCCTTCTGTGTGCTCAGATTCAGTGAGAGGTCCTGTCTCAAAAACTGAAACGTGTAGCAATGTAGGAGGATAGAGTATGTCACATGCATACACAATAATATAGTGTGTGTGCGCGCGCACACACACACACACACACCTGCACTTACAGCCTAAGCCCAATGTTTACACCATTTTAGCATATACTGCAGTTTCTAATAATGAAACCTAAAGACAAATCAAAGGAAGGTTATATATAAATCTCATTGTTAGAGTGCACGATCAGAAAGCACCTAACAATGTGCCAAGTGCCAGGAGATGTTCCTGCAAATTAATGAACTCACCAGAGAAAACCCTGAACTATCAGCAGGAACATGACGGTCACAGTGGCTCTAATGCAAATATGTCCGGGTCCCAGGTGTGGTGCTAACGGAACTTTCGGGTCTTTGTCTGTTCCAGGTTATTATTGCCGTGGACAACGGTGAGTCTCGTGGCTTCTTGACTTCCATAACTGCAGCAGGAATCCCGAGTCTGCCGACTAGATAGTTGCCAGCTTGTGGCCCAAGCGGGACTTCGGCATCATTTCCTCTGTCCCTACACAGCTTTGCTTAGACACAGACTCATTCAGCTCAGAAAAAATAAGAACTTTAGACACCGACTTGGGGTGGGAGATGATTGGAGAAATTATTTATATTTCCACAGTAATACAGTGCGTGCCTTTTTTAAGGTTAGCCTTTGTTTTATAGTCTTTGTACTTTGTTGATTCCTGAATTTATTAAGAATATTTCGCCATTTTACAAAATCCCTCCTGTGACAGTTCGACATTTTTTACATTTATCATCACCACCGTCATTACCTGGGGAGTGGTGGGAGGGTAAGTGTTCGCTTTACACCTGTGACGTAGGACAGTCAGGAGACAATTTGTGGGAGCTGGTTCTACCCTCCTGCCATGTGTGTCCTGGGGACTGGCTTTCCATCTGCAGGCTGGGCAGTAGGCTGAGCCATCTTCTGGACTGCAAGTCAATGTGGCTATCGGGTTCTACAGAGAGCACAAGATATCTGCGTCAGTTGAAATTCTACGTTGAAATATCAATTATATTATCATTTATCTCCTTGAGGCTTTATTTTTAATATAGGTTTGCAGTTATTTAAAGGTTACACTAATATGAGCTTACTATCTATTAATAACATTTCAGAATATTTAGTGAAAGGCGCTATTATAAGTTACCTGACAGGATATGTGTATTTCAAAGTGGCATCTGCCAATCTGACCCATGTCCGGTATTCACTTAAAGTGCACTATGACTCACAAGGGCAGATTAGTTATCTATAGCGTCAGATCATAAGCAGGGAATGAGCATCCTCCCCCCCCCAAAAAAAAAGTCACTAACATTCCTTGGCAGATGGTTCTTAGATAAAACTCTGAACACAGATGTGGAAACCATTTGCAGTTTTACTACTATGAAATATCTCTTAAAGCGCTGTTAAGTAAGAAAGAAAATTCCTTTTTTGCCTCTAGGCGTACTTCCCCAAGCGTAATAACATTTGGGTAGAGGGCTAGAAGGGAGGCAAATATCTCAGTGGGAAATGCTTGGGGTTGCACCAATACGACGCCAGGCCCATTTCTTGTAAAGGGCCAGCAGACACATCTGGGGCAAACATTATGGGGGGAAGACGAAGCTTTCTCTGTGCTACGCAGGACACTCAATTTCACTGAGCTATCAGAGGAGACGTGGCACAGTGAATGCCTCTTCAGGTGGCGGACAGCACTCGGCACAAACCCCAGGTGTGCCACTTCATGGGGCCTTAAACATCTTATTTCATCTCTCTGCGGTTCAATTTCTCCTCTGTAAATGAGGATAATTGTAGGCCCTATATCTTATTCGTATATAAAATAACACATTTAGTACTCTATTTCTCTTCCCGGGCTGCCACAGGGAAATATCATAAACCAGGTGACTTTATAAATAAATTTTGTTTCTTGGCTAGAGGCTGAGAGGTCCAAGAGCTGCGAGACTTGGTTTCTGGTGAAAACCTGTGTGTGTGTGTGTGTGTGTGTGTGTGTGTGTGTGTGTGTGTGTGTGTGTCTTCTAAATGGCAACATTCTAGAATTAGCTGATGGGACTATCCTGGTGGACATGTGTATTTCAAATAGCACCTTCCAATCCGAGCGATGTCTTGCATTTAGTGAATGTGTATTGTAGCTGTGTCCACATATGGCTTCTCCCTTGTGTTAGTAAGAGAGACGGAGGGACATACGTAGAGGCGAGAGGAACTAGGGGAGAGAAGGGTGGTTATCCTTGTTGTCTCTTATGAGAACACAAAGGCTCCCTTATCAGAGTTATACTACCGTGGCCTCATTTAACCTAAACTGCTTCTTTAAGGGTCCTGTCTGACACTACGACACATTAGTGCAGCCATCAGGCAGGGAAGCTCCCAGAATCTTGAGTGAGTTTAGGATGACAGGAACACTCATGCTCTTTTTATTTCGCACTACATTGCTTCTCAGAATGACAACATTTTAATTAATGATTACTAATAAATATTCTCCCAATACCTTGGAATTTGTAAAATGCTTCCCAGCCTGTGATTGTTCCTATGAAAGATGTCATTAGACTTTTTCAGGAGAGGAGAAAGACCAGTGCAAGGGAGGGGGCAGAGAGCAACCGAAGGGCTGCAACAAGATCCTGCTGTCTGAGTATAAGACGGAAAATAAAACGGGTGTGTCTTCTGAGGACCAGAGGAGCAGGAAATGATGAGAGAAAAGGAGTAAAGAAAAAGTGGCCTTAGGAAGAAGAGCAACGCCACTCCTGGGAATAGGGCTAGCATCAGCCACCAGGGAGTGCATGGCCGGGAGTCAGCTATCTGTCCTGGCTAACATCAGCCAGCTGGTCAGTGGAAACTGGGGTTCCCAAAGTCTACTGGAAGTGGGAAGTGAGCAGGACAATCATTCCGTCTGGCCAAGAAGTCCATTGCTGCAAGGATCACGATGGTCTGAAATGGTAGGTCTCAATCGCATGGCCTAGAGTCGTCATTTGCCCGGTTGTTGTGCAAGAAGGGAGTATTAATTGCACATTGGTGTCACGTGATCAGCGCTAAACCTATGCGGGGTAAAACAACATGGCAAAGCACTGGTACTGATAATGAAAATGAGAACAGCTTCACCCCGAAGAGCGGCAGATTCCAGCTGCTGAGCATTGGAACTGAGACCGAGACTCTTGTTGCCTAGCAGAAGGGAAGAGATGCAGCGTGCCTATAAAATGCCACTTTCTCCACTCCATAGTCTCTAGAAGTCCACAGGAAAATAGCTCAAGACCCGAGGCCCAAAGGAGGGCTCTTTCAGAGAGTCATGAAATGGAAAAGTTTCCATCCAGCCAAGGAACCAGCTTATTGAATAAAGAGAAAGCCTACAGAACAAGAGAAGTTGTCAAGTGTTCCTCTGACAGAGGACTATCAACAAATTTTAAAAATGAACTAAATAAAAAAACAGATGTCCCAGAAAACAGAGAGGAGGTCTACGGGGCTGAACAAAGAATTCCTAAAACAAGGAATACAAATAGCGTATAAATATTCTCTAAAGTGTTTAACATCACTTGCCATTCAAGAAATACAAACTAAAGCTAATTTGAGATTTTGTCTCACTCATCAGAATGGATCGTCAAGACTATAGATCAAAGCAGCTGCTGTGGAGGTAGAGGAAGAAGAACACTGGTGATTGGTGAAATAGAAAACCCATGTGACCGTGGAGGAAATCAGTCTTAGGGGGTCCTCGAAAAGCCAACAACAGAAATACCGTATGATCCATTATGGCACTCCTGGGCACAGACTCGAAGTACTGAAGAGTTACTAGCAGGTCCACTTTTATTATTGCTCTATTCATGATAACTAGGAAATAGAGCCAGCGTAGATGTCCATCCACTGAAGAATGGATAATGAAAATGTGGCACATAGACAGAATGAAATTTTATTCAGCCACAAAGGAAAATAAAATCATGCAATTTTCAGGAAGATGGAAAGAAGAGATGGAGAGGATTATATTCAACAAGGTAGCAGAGGGAGGCTTGGAGAGACAAACATCACATGCTCTTTCTCATATGCGGACCTGAGCTTTTCTGTGTGTGGGTGTATACGGGAATAAGATTGTGTAGGTGCCTGGGAACCAGCAAGTGGTCCACAAGGGGAGAAGGGGAGCTTTGGGGAAACACGTGTGAGAGGAGAGAGTTTGCGGGGACACTGGGGCAAAGGATGGTGGGAGATCGTGGCCAGAGAGATGGGGAGAAGAGGAGGTGGAGGAAAAGACAATGACAACTCAGTAGGTAAAAATGTTTTTAAAAGTTTTCAGTATCACGAAGGAGAAATGGTGTGTGGAGGTGGGCTCTTTACGCCACTGATTCTGTCTCTGAAGCAATGCAGACCCAGAAAGCCTTGCTTCATCTGTAGAACACCGCATCTACATCATAGGAATTGGGTGTGAGGGTTCATTTGTCCCTTCCCACTCTTTTACAAAAAAATTTAAAGACTTTAAGTTTTCAAAGTGGTGAAGCTCATGTGCTATGACTGAACTCCATAGCTATGATAGCAGGGCTTCCTGAGCCAGTGTCTCTTCCTACCTCAGCAATTCTTGCTGCCCCAATATTGTTTTCTTACTTACTTTTCCACAGAGTCCTGGAAATCCCTTTTTTTTGGGTCACACAGCAATGTCTGTGTGTCTTTTGTTACCCTTAGAAATGTTGGCTTTACTACTGATTTCCCATGCTCTGGTGGGTGACTCTATACCCATGCACACATGGAAGCATAAACTATTCAGTGGTTCTCAGAAGAAAAGTAAGAGAAAGAGCTGAAGAAGAGGAGGAGAAGGACATGAAGTTGGACAGGGGATAGGTTGGAAGGGATGTGTGAAAGGTTGGAGGGGAGAAATAAAGCATAGGTCACATTTCATTGTATAAAAAAATAATTCAAAATAACAAGAGTATACAATTTGGCTTTAATATGAATGAAACCAAGAGAGTGGATGCAGAAGAAAGGGAGACAATGGTTAATTAGAGCTCTTTCGGGAAGATTCTCACAAGCTAATCAATATCCAGAGGAAAATTGGCTATGGAGCTGTAAGGTCTCATAGCTGAGAATGGAGGGATGGATCATCCACAGAGATCTGATAGCTCAGACCTTCCATATTTCTTCCCTACCATATTAGGCCTTGCTTTGCTTCCTACAAAGAACGGAAGTGTACGAAACCTCATATGTGTGGTGTATCAGCACCAACAACCATCTCTCACGCAGGGAAGAGGCTACGTTCGTGATGTTTTGTGTCTGCTTTCAGGTTACTGCACATTGTGACCTTCTGCGGGTCACATAACTGAATGAGTGAGCCATGCAAACTTTGGCGATAGTAAAAGATTTCTGGCCGTGCACCAACCAAAAAAAGAAAAAGAGGAATCACTGGGCGGTGGTGGCGAAGGCCTTTAATCCCAGCACTCAGGAGGCAGAGGTAAGCGGATCTCTGTGAGTTCAAGGCCAGCCTGGTCTACAAGAGCTAGTTTCAGGACAGGCATCAAAGCTGCAGAGAAATCTTGTTTTGAAAAACCAAAAAAAAAAAAAGAAAAGAAAAAAAGGAGGAATGAATCAAAACATTTCTGGCAGTCCTTATCTGCTATTCACTGTGTGACATCACTAAAGCCTTGGTTCTGAACATACAAGACTGTACAACACTCTGCCTTGCCCTGCCATGATGCCACATGAAGCCGTCTCAAGTGCTCTGAAACACAGTAACACAGTAACTTGGGCTCAAGACTACTGTTCTGAAATACAGTGCTTTTACTGTGCATACGATGGTTTTTGCTCTTCTAGAAACAAAATAGTTTAATTATAAAAAAGAATTTAAGACTGTCCTACCACCACTCTTCAGTGTTTAAGCATCAGGTTAGTATGTATTTGGCTAACATTGTGTTAGAATATTTAGTTTAAAATTATTTCTTTTATACTTTGAGAATATAATTACAACATTTCTCCCTTCCCTTCCTCTCCCCTCCCTTCCCTCCTTTTTCCTTCCCTTCCCCTTCCCTTCCTCCCCTTCTTTCCCCTTCCCTCCCCTCCACTTTTCTCTCCCCTCCCCTCCCTTCCCTTCCCTTCCCTTCCCTTCCCTTCCCTTCCCTTCCCT
>NC_022011.1:64488172-64495753 GCF_000317375.1 Microtus ochrogaster | reverse complement strand
CCTTCCCTTCCCTTCCCTTCCCTTCCCTTCCCTTCCCTTCCCTTCCCCTCTCTTCCTCCAAAGCCTACTATATATTTCTTCTTGCTCTCTTTCAAGATAATTTATTTTTCTTGATTGCTGATGTATTCCTAAATATGTAAGTATAACCTGCTCAGTGTATGTGTGTATAATGTAACTTGAATGTCTGTATTTTGATGGGTGACCATGTGGTATTGGATAACCAGTTAATGTGTCCTTCTCTGGGTAAGTCTATGGAAGAGGAGTCAGGAAGAAAGATTAAGAGTCAGAGGAACAAAGAATTTGCTTTGAGACCGTGTCTCTTAGAAATAGCAGAAGCTATGCCCATAAAGTCTCACCAGTGAGCTGAATAAGGTTGACAGCAAGAGATATGATAAACTGGGGAACGTTCTGGGGGTTTCAACCCTACACAATAAACCAAGGATTGCCGAGAGCAGACAAAATAGCTTTTTCCCAGTGAAAACCAAACTGATTTTAAAGTCTAGAAACCTCCCCATCAGATAAAAGTGCAGGTCTGGAGAGAGAAGAGTCAGGGCTAGCATCTCCCTCTATGGAGAGCACCTCCCTGCTTTCCTGTGTCTGCTCACCTTGCTCACACTGAATGCTTCAAGCTCCATCCATTTACCTGGAATTTTCCTTCCTATATAGTTTAGTTGGATTGAGATTATTTTTTTAATGTTAAATGAATTTTGGCTCAAGAAATTCTGAATAAATCTTTCTGTCATTTTCTCCTCCACATTTATGTGAAACACTGTTTCCAGCATTGATAAATCTTAAAATCAAAATATTGAGCACATCGGAAAAGTGTGGAAGATTCGCCTATTTAATTCTTAAAAAAATAAACAAGCATACTCATCTCATTAGTATGAAAACTCGTCTTTAATAAATGGTAAATTATATGTATATCGAATGATTTCTTTAAGATTAATTTCTTAATGGTTTGTTATTGGTAAATGTTTGATTAGCATACATATTTCATATATTTCATCTTATTTCATATACATCTATACCTGGAGCCGAATAAAACTTCCTTGGGCAAAAGAGGAAAGTAAGTAGAAAACATTTCAGGAGCTCTGACACCCACAACTAAAAACTTTATTTGGAAAAATTATTTATAGGTTTATGTAATATTATCACACAAGTAAGACAGGTTTGCTGATTATGAAAACTGTGGCTAAATGTACTTGAAAGAACAGAAAATAAACTTAAGAGTTTCTCTGACTCTTTCATACCTAGACATAGTTTCTAGACATAATATTCACCCTAATTGTACATCATGGAAACTGCAAACTCCCGTTCTGTTCATATCTGAGGCCAGCTTCTGCAAAGAACAGGGACGTCTCAATTGTATAATCTTCACTGAGTTTATGTCATCATTCTATTTATGACTTCTTTCTCATTCTATATGGTCCATGTCTAAAATAAGAAACATCATATGCACTTGTCCTGTGTGAACTTTGATGATTTGTTGTTTTAATTAAGGAATTTTAAAGCATTGACGGAGAGTAGCACAGACGATTCCAAGCAAAACATAATTACCGAGGAAGACAAGCCACAAATCTGACATGAGACTGCCTTGGAAAACAATGATTACATCCCGTATCCTCTGGGAAGATGTTCTCTTTCCACTGAAATGGTCAAGAAGCCTGAGCATCCTTTGTTTCCTGGAGGGAGGTATATATTTGAAATCTGGCATAACCCGCCGAATGTCAGTGAATTATACATAGCAGGGGAACAATGAAGAAAAAGAAAATACATGAACATAGACACATGAATTTGGGGAGCTTACTTGCCTTGAGGGGAGCAATCCGTGGAATAACTGCGAGCACCCTTGGAAATATTGCTCCCGTGCCTCATTATGCCACCTAGATTTCCATCCTGTCACATTCGATGATGTTTTTGCAAGCTAGTGATGCTAGGCCTGTCAGCCTGATCGTCTAATTTGGGAGGACTCTCACTGCACCATTTCCAAAGCTCCCTGCAAGGCAATGGAGGGGTCCTTGGTCAATGTCCTCTCTACCTCCATTTGCTGAGACTATCCTAAGGTTTCCGTGGGAACAGCGCTATGCTCCTGATCAGGGGCATCCACGCATTCATGATGTCATTCACAATTTAAAAACAATGGCAGTAGAAGCAACACCCAAAGCTCCAAGGTCTGAACAAGAAATCGCATTTCACTCTGCTGGTAGAAGATTATGTAATTTATAGTGCATGCAGGCTCATTACCCCAGCTGGGATGTGTTGCAATCAGCTAACTCCATTCTGCTAACGCTGTTGCTTTTCAGTGAGATTCTGACTGCCCATGTTTGAGCCCGGGGTGAGCCGGCCTTCTTAGTTAGAGAAAGTGTGTATTGTTCAGGAAGCAGAGAGTGACTGCCTAGCGCACATCTGCACATCTGGGTGTTTTCCAAGAAAAACACCTGGAACTCTGTGTCTTTCCAGAGAAAAGATTTCTCCCAGGGTCTGCTGACTGGTCCAGGACTGCACAGGGCTTGAATCTTTGGAACTCCTTCCTAGATTTTGCTTCAACCTTGGTTTGAGGGCAAAATCAGTGATAGCCAAAGGATGAAAAAAAAAAAGGCATTGAAGCTTCCAACAGGGCAGAAGACTAAAGCATGGTGATTTGTTCATGAAGACATAATCCAGTAGATGTCATAGCCCTACATGATGGGGATCCTTGATGTCCCAGACTACAGAGAGAGCAACTTCCATAGAAAGGAAGAGGATGGAGCCTTCTACGTCTCTTGAAAACTGTTTTCTTTCAGAGTTCCCTGCCCTTCATCTTTAGAAACCTTTAGATGGCACAGTTGGACATCTTGTGTGTAGTGGATTTACAGCAGACTGTTTCGTCCACAGGACTCATTTTCCTACCTCTCAAGCAGGTGTAATGTTTACCGTGCATAGATCTTCCATCTCGCATCTCTGTTGACAGCCTGATGGGATCACAGCAGGACAGTGACAGAGGAAGATAAGAGATGACACGAGAGCCTCTGAAAAGCCCTCTGGCCACACTTCCAAATTATTCTGGGAAAGGCCCCTTCCTCTTCCTGTAGCTCTCAATGTGCATTCTTGTATTCGCGCCCCACACAAACATTCCGGTGTCTTTGCTGCCTCCCTCCCCACTGGCTTCTTTTCCTAGACAGTCAAGAATAATTATTTCCGTTTTCATTTTCCTCTTCATACGGCCTCTCTGTGAGCATCATTAGGTTTCACTATTACATTCCAAGGACTATACATTTGATTTAGGTGAGTTTGCTAGGACTAGCAATAACCCTGCTTGATTGAAAAGGAACCTCTCATTCTCTCTCTCTCTCTCTCTCTCTCTCTCTCTCTCTCTCTCTCTCTCTCTCCGGATTTCTCCCTCTAGTTGAGCACAAAGAATCTGCAATCTGCTTTCAGTCATCACTGCTGACACATCAAAGAAATATGGCTTTAATTTTTTTCTAAGAAAAAAATGAATCATGTAGTGTTCGCCGTACAGACAGTACCCTCCTCTGTTAGACGACTGTGCAGTCTGAAATCCTGGGTCCCGATTTCTATGCCAGCCCGGGTCAAAGCATTGGGATTGTGCAGTGCAGAGCGCCACCGCACCAGGACATGACCTCATCTGCTCTGAGAAACTGAGTGGGGTTGAGCCGGGTCACTGTTTGCGGGAACACGTTTCCGGCGAGGGCTGAGAAAATCTCAGGAAGGGACAACAGTTTCTCGTTCTGCACAACAGCCGTCTTTTATGAGAACACTTGAGTTGAAAATTCAAAACCAAGGATAAGCTTATTCTTGTCACAGGAAAAGCACTTAATAGAAAACAACTCTATCTTTTTATGAAGAAGCAACAAGACACATCAACCAGATTTTTTAAAAAAAGGTTCATTCATAGTTCATTTTTGTGTCAGGAAGTGAAAATAAATGAATCTAATTCTAATTTTCTTTCTCCCCAAATGAAGTATTTCTGAGGGTGATGGGTTACAAGCAGGACATTTTCAGGTTGTTTCCCATAGCTCTACTGTTTTTCTAACGATGCCTCTGTCACTTTAAGACCTTTAATAGCCTTGCGAATCACCTATGTACCTGTCTCCAAAAGCTAATGCGGACCACTGACCCTAGAACCAGCAATGAGGATCCAGAATATCTCCCAAACAAAGCTGCCCATTCTCCAGCCACTCGGAGGAGCCAGGGCCTTCTGTCACGTTGGGATGATGCAGAGGAGGGAGCCAGGAAGCAGCGGCAGATGAATCATGAAGAATAGCACTTACGGATTTGGTAATTACGTTCTGCCCACTAAAGGTTCCTGTGAGCATCAATAGGACTCGACTCTTTCAGTTTCTCATGACTCATGCCTGTGATGCATCCTTGCTTGTTCTCCAGCCCACTGTGAAGGATCCATATCCCCAAGTGGAGGGAACAATTTCCCTTGTGTGTGTGTGTGTGTGTGTGTGTGTGTGTGTGTGTGTGTGCGTGCGCAGGTGGGTGAGCCAGCTGCAGGCACCTGAGTTTGTTTCTGTGGCAGCAAGATTCCTACAGGTTTATTTCAGCTGCCAAAGAAATGATTCTGCTGAATATGGATGATACCTCTCTTCAGGTATTGTCCTTGGAGGCATTTACATCAATGCACCCTCGCTCGCATTCATCCAGCCCACACAGCACCCAAGCCGTACTCTTAAATAAGGTCAGGTAGCTACGCTTTTGGAATCAACTCTAGGCAAAAAGCATTGGGGGTTGTGTGTGCATACTGTTCATGGAGGATGGCAGAGAACACACACACACACAAAAAAAAAAAACAGGAAATGTATATTACTAACCTAAAGAAATAGACGAATCAGATGGCTTAATGTTATAGTAGGAGCAACGGGGCTGCGTCCCCAGCACCCTGGCCGCCTGGCTAGCTTATGCTCCGAAATAATTACACATAAACTGTATTCTTTTATACACTGCTTGGCCCATTATATCTAGCCTCTTCTCGGCTAACTCTCGCACCTGGACTAGCCCATTTCCAATCAGGTGTGTAGCACCCTAAGGTGCGCTTACTGGGAAGATTCTATCCTACGTCCATCCTGGGTCAAGGCTTCATTGTGTGTGTCTGCCCGGGAGAGAGGAGCATGGCATCTCTGCTCCAGAGAGCAGAGCTGTCGAGTCTGAGCTCACTTCCTCTTCCTCCCAGCATTCTGTTCTGTTTACTCCTCCCACCTATGTTTTAACCTATGAGGGCCAAGCAGTTTCTTTATTGCTTAACCAATGAAATCAACAGATTGATATAGGACACTCCCACATCAGCTTAATGAGAAAAATAAAATCAAAAGCGTGCTAATACAATCAATGAAAATGAACAGTGAATACTTGCCACTGTATGAATCGACTATGTGACTTTAGCCACCTAAACAGTCTCGTGAAAAGAAAAGGATATGAAAGAAGAAACGAAAGTAGCAACGTGGAAAACACTGCAGGTAAACTATTAGGGGGCAGAGCCTAGAAGAGAGGCACAACCCCCCCCCCCCGCATTTCTAGTCTGAGAGGATGGACATGAATTTATTGTATTTAAGGTAAATTGATGTCCCAGGGCTGCATAACCAAAACTGACATTCTTTAAATCCCCGCAGTGTTCACTTACGTTCCACACTTATAACATAGGTTCCAGTTTCAGAAATCAATAGTCTACACCCTGTCATAGAGATTAACAAAGAACTTCAGCGCCAGGAGGGCCCAGAAAATGCCTCTGTGATACAGCTGCCTGCAGGGCTTGGCTTCTGTTTTCTCCAAGTGTGTTTGAGTAAGAGCTTTTGTGTTTGTGTGTTGGGTTGTGTTTTGTCCTAGGACCACTGCTTTAGGAGTCTTCTGTGGGTCCCGGGCGGAGAAGCCGGTAGGATGGTCTCACTCAAAAGCATGAAGCTGAACCTTGCAGCCTTTGTCAGTTGTTAATAGCGCCAGGGAAATGCCTTTCTCTATGCTCCTAAGATGATTCACGTTTATCTCTAGTTCTTCAATCAACCTTTTCCTTTTGCATCTTTTCATGAGTCAGATTAACAGTGGCTTTTTTTTATTTAAAAAAATGTTAATCAATTGCCTTATCAAACAAGCTCCTATAACCTTGAATATAATTTCATGTTCACAGACTTATTTATCAAAGGGAATTGGATAAATAAGTGGAGAACATTTGATGTCCTTTAGCAGCGGCTTATTCTGAGCAGCAGGGGCAGGAACACAAAACGTTATGCTTCAAAGAACTCCTGTCGTACAAATACGGCAAAGGACTGTCTGCTGTTTGGGTACGTCAGTTAATGAAGAACCATTTTGTTAATCATAGCTTAACTAAAAAATTAGTGGATTCTTGCTTGTTACAGAAAAGACAATATGTAGTCAATGGTTGGGAGAGTTTGGATCTGGAAGCTCCTGAAGACTCTGGCATTAAGACTTTGGTCCCAGGTCCATGGCACTATTAGACATGATGGGTCCCTTAAGAGCTGCGGCATGATTGAAGATGTTCCGGTAGCTGAAGTCACGGTCTAGTAAGGATTGTGAAATTCAGGTCTCTTCTCTTTCATGTGAGCCTGGTCCTGAGGTGGCCTTGCTCCCCTACAGACGTACTGTTATGGTGTGTTGCCTTAACACAGACCCCAAAGCCTGCAGAGCTGACACACCTCAGACCACAACTACCTGAACTGTGTTCACGAGTCCTAATCGGAATTAATAACAAAAGCCTGGAGTCAGATATTAGCGGGTGAAAGCTGAACAATCAGAGAAGCAGAGCAGCCAGCCACTAGAGATCGTGCCTCTATGAATCCCAGCCCTGGGCCAGTTCCTGTCTCCTCCCACCTTATAGTTCTCTTTCGGCCCAGTCATATGACTTCCTGTCTCTCTGTAGAGACCTCTATGGTTAACTAGTGTCCTTTGCACACCACCCCCCCCCCCACCATCTGCACTATAGCTAACTTCATGAATTTTCAAATCCTCAAGTGAAGTAGAAGGCTGGCTCTCATGGACATACCCCTGTATTTCTCCGCCACCGTATTCTGAAAGCCTCTCCCCACCACCCCATACTGCTTGGACCCGGCTCGGCTTCTCCTGCCTAGAAGTTGCACCAGTCCATTCTCAACACAGCAGGCTGAATGACTTCCACAGCATGCAGTGACACATCTCATCTCCCCTCTCTTCAATGGCTTCCTGTTGCCCTCTAGGTGACGGTTGCGTTGTTAGCCTGGCCTTCAGGGACCCCAGCTACCTCCTCTCCCCAGCTTCCAACCTTCTACTGAGGTGCACCGTCCTCGCCTCCCTAGACTCTTGTCTCTTTGGCCTCTGTCATTTGCTTATTTTCCAAGTTTTTCTTTATGCCTTCCAGCTTTTCCAGAATAGTTCTGAAGACAAAGCTGTTCTTCCAGGTTTCACAGGACGTCCTCAGTGAGCATTGCCCAGCCTTTCCTAGTACATAAATGAAGCTCTAATCAGATTTTCAGTCATGATGGTCTCTTTCTTCTGAGGAATTTTCGCAGATGGAGGCATTTTGTGCTCAATGTCTGCCTCTCTGCCAGAGCAACAGTTATGAAAACAGGAAGCTCACACCTTTAAGGTAAT